>NW_026853377.1:0-65272 GCF_026571515.1 Ruditapes philippinarum
ATGAAACAAGTTAAAAACGAAATTTCCTTAATATTAACGTTAATATTAAAATCTTTTTTCCCCATTGAGAGCCTCATTAGTCGAATTTCTCATTAAAATACTAAAAATAATTTCGACAATCAACGTTAAATGGCGGTGATATTATTAATTTTATTAAAAAATATGATTGATTGCTTGTTTTAAAAATAAAAACAAACGATTCTAGTAGTGAGAAAAAGGGAGAAAAAGTCCAACCATCCATCCATATTTCTGTTACTTACTGCGAATTTATATTAGACCTGGCTATGTTAAATGTAAGCGGCTGCCATTTTTAAAAGTTGTGTATTTCACGGGAGGAAAATTATTGTGTTTGATTCAGAGGGATATCATTTGTCTTTTGTTAGTCAAACACCTTTTAAAAAGAAAGAAAACGTGTTTGAGGATTGTAACAGACAATAAATTAGTGTTGACAGAATTGTACTGTAAATATTCAAAAAGCGGCTAGGAAATTGGAAAACTTTGAAAGTTGAAAGGCTGCCTAAAGAACGCTGGGTTGTTTACTTATTCTTCGGGCTGATAGCTGTCATTGCTTTTCAAGTTTTCATAAACATACGGCAGTTATTGCTCGTAGGATACTTAAATATGCCCAAATGTCATCAAAAGCAGTTGGCGTGTGGAAGAAATATTTTTTTCAGACTATAAAAATGAAACAAACAAAAATAGAGACTATATTTGGTGATTGGTAATTTGAATGAATAGAAGTAAGTTTTCTTCTTTTTATTACTTTTGACATTTAAGTTATTTTTCAATTTCAGCTTTTATATTGCTTTTCTCTGAACAGCCTGATATTGTCAGAATTGTCAACAAAAATGAAATTGAGGTACCACATGGGGAAAATTTTAAGAAAGTATCATCTCGTTATTGAAAAGTGTGAAATTATATTTTGATAATTTTCACTGTGAAATTATCAAATATAATTTTCACGGATAAATCAGTTATCCACTGAAAAGTATAAAATAAATTCTGATAAACCACTAGTGAAATTAATAAAATATAGTTTTCTCTGTAGCCGGACAATATCTGAATGCTGATGAAAAAAAAAATCATAACTAAATGGAACAACAGGCAGAAACAAATTTCATACGTAAATTTTGCTTATCTAGGAAAAGATAGTCGATGTCATCATACATCATGTTAAAAATTGTAACAAAATTAGAACTATATCAAACTTGATAATGTGGCGTCATGATGTGATGACGTCACAAAGGAGAATGCGCGACATTACGCGGCAAAATCAGTAAAAAAGATACTTAAAATCCCTTAAAAAGCATTGAATAAAAAGAAAATTTATTTGTTTTACATATAACATTGAAATATCGTTGGCTTAATTCTACAAACCCGTATGTCATTTTTTTGTAATTTTTTGAAAATCGCATTTGAAAGTTTGAACTGCAATAACTTTTTAATGATAAAGATAAACATTTCTGTGAATTTAGGAATCTGTATGAAATACATATATACCAAATTTTATTACTGTGCATACAATTCTAAAGCTAAAATCTGAAATAATCTATTTCAATTTTTCATAATAAATAAGTAAACACATGCATATTCTGAATTCTAAAACCCCATTCAGGAGATATTGGGTTGTTAGCAAAACATTCAGGTCATTTCTACACCGTAAAAGCGACATACGGGATTCTAAGTGAAATATTTGAAGCAAAATTGACTAAGTGTAATACTATTCGGCTAGAAACATTCATATTCAAGTTAAGAATATCATTAACTTCTCCTACTGTGTA
The DNA here is from genome assembly GCF_026571515.1 of Ruditapes philippinarum. NCBI lineage: Eukaryota > Metazoa > Mollusca > Bivalvia > Venerida > Veneridae > Ruditapes > Ruditapes philippinarum. The sequence continues at coordinate 1,782 of NW_026853377.1, forward strand.
AAATATTACACGTCTGTTTGAAATCAACAAAATCAATGCTACTATCAAATGATGTTAACATTAATTTTTCAAAAGTATGCACTTGCTATGTTACATGTTTATCAACCGACTGGATATCCGACGATGCGTTTCTGTCACATACCTATGTTGCTATAATGTTACAATTTTCGATTAAGAGTCATCAAGTAGATGCTTTTCGTGCTTTAGAAAACAGCGTTGAATCTGAAACAATTTGTACTGAAAGCATCTAGGTGTAAACAAAGTTGTATTTTGTCTTCCATTCAAGAATATCTAATAACTATAACTTCATGGATGATCAAAATGCAAATGGAAAAATGGTTCAGCTATATAGCCAATGAGTACCCGTTTAAAAGTGTAAAAACTTAAAAATGAGAAGCTTTAGGGAAACAAAAAAAAATACTCATCGAGGCCGTCCGAAATGGTGATCATCCGAATAAATGTAATATATTTACATATTTTCCTATCCAAGACATTAACTATATAATTCAAAATGATGCTAGAGCTATAAAAACTTAATAATCAATATATGTATATTACAGTCAGGTAATATACTATAATTATCTTTAAATAATACACCTTAATCACAAATTGAAACATTATAGCAACATAGATATGTGACAGAAACGCATCGTCTGATACCCAGTCAGTTGATAAACATGTAACATAACAGATGTGTCATGTATCACGTGGTACAAAATCAGAATGTTTTATTGGACAAGGAGTTATTGGAGTGTAGAATTAAAGTTTGATGTGAATAAGCAAGTTACGGGTTTGTGGAATTTGGAAATAAACATATTTATGTAAGTTCTACAACTACATAAGTATGTTCAATGTAAAGAGCTCAATGAGACGAAAAAAATCTCAATTTTGACAAAAATCGAGTAACGGGATTGTAGAATTAACCCATTACCGGATATACACGCCTTTTAACGCCTTTTTCACCCCCCATTTGTTGTCTCAAATGGTAAAAAAATGTGCCTAATTTAGGCCCCCAACATTTGTTTTTGTTCGAAAAATGTTGCCTAAAAAGTGACAACTTTTTTGGCGCCGCCCCCCCCCCCCATCCAAAAGATACATCATGGGTTGGCCCCACGTGTTTGAGGGGTTTGAAGGGGGCGGTAGTCTCCCTCATCGCCAAGAAAATTTTTGACTTGTGAGAGGCTAAAAATGACCCAAGGTTGATCATAAGGTAACGTGTAACCAACGCTGAAAAGCATTTGACTCTATCTTAATCCATTGAGAAGTTGCAGCACTTGAAATCAATTTTGACGAAAAAAATCAAGGCAAAATAGTGATTTTGGCTATTTTGAGATGTCCCCTCGTTGCCATGGTAACAGAAATTTTAAGACTGAGCATGTCGTTACAAAGGCAATGGTTCAGCCAACATTTGTGCCAAGTTTGATTAGTATTGAAGCAGTTTTTATAGTTTTATAGCAATTTGAACTTGTAACAGGAGACTTTTCAATGAAAACAGCCATTTTTCACAAAATGCTCATGAAATAATGGGTTAAGCCGACGATTTATTTCATTCGTGAACACCAGTTTTTCTTTTTTCACTTGAGGCTACGCCACTTGTGAAAATATTGCATCTGGTGTTCATTCAATGAAATTATATTTAAATCTTACATGCAAATCAAACAAATATACTCTATATTTAAAGCGGTAGTTCGGTTTTCTACTGACAAGTATGATTTATGGGATATAAAGGAAAGCAGAGACAGGTTTGTATGTTTGCCTTGTTTCTGCCGATTGGTCATACCTTGGCGGTTGGTCCACCTTGCGGGTTTTGGGTAACTAACCTGTAAACAAATTTCCTAGTTCTCCGCATAAGTCTCACATGAGGTGAGAGACAAATGGAAGTCGAAAACAAATGTTAAAATGGCATGGTTATATCAAGTTATTGCAAAATGTGTCACATTCCGCGATACGGAAATATCATTACAGCAAATATCATAAATGAATAATTAACAAAGGTGGGCTATCCGGTTGTGTGTCCTATGAAATATAACACGGAAATGCTCAGGGACCATTTCATGAAAGATATTATTAACAAAATATCAAGTATTTTTTTTTACACAAATATCACCAATTTGGAGAACGTAATGCAAATTTCATGTAATTATGATATTATAAAACGCATTAAAAATATCCCAAAACGAAAAACCTTGCACTGGTATATAGTTGATCAATGCATATGTGATATGGAATAAACACTAATACCAAATTATCCTTAATTGCTATATAATGTCAATGCATGACATTTATGGCTTGCCTGACATAGATGCTCGTGCTCTGCTAACCAATCTCTGTTCACTTATAGAAAGCGGCATAACAAATTTAACCGCGGACTTCTAAGTGATAATTTCTGCTTTAATTGATGTTATACAAACAATCTAAAATATGAATTGAGTTTTGTGTAATTTAACATAAACCTTAAACCGGCATGGATCTGAAGTGGATCATCAACTTCATTTTTATGATCTATATAAATAAAGGTTGGTAGTTTAATAATCTATTTGAAAGTTTGATAAAAAAACGCCATCTTCAGCATGAAAACTGCGCACGTAGGGGTAAATAAATAAATAAATAAATGTAGAAGAAGGGGTAAATTAATGTAAAAGAAAGCATTATTAAAAACAAGTCATTTAGTTTCAACAGATAGGGAATTAAAACTAGTGGACTTGAATATCTTTAACTTTGCATCACTTAAAATGAACAGAATAATTAAAAATCGATGAAAGAAACAACGTGGTTAACCATCTTATTGTTTAAGTTTTCTTCTCCTGAAATTCATTTACAATGTATATAAGGAACATCTCTGTTTTGTTAGCTCACCAGAACCGAAGGTTCATGGTGAGCTGTTAGTATCCAAGGGGAATGGTCCGGCGTTCGTCGTCCGTCGTCATGCGTCAACAATCATCTTCTCAAATGTGGTCTATAACATCCTTATGACAGTCACCTTTAAATTTACTCAAGTCTGTTTAATTGGCCTCTTTTAGGGGTCAACAGAGCTAAAAATTGAAAAACCTTTAAACACTATTCTTCTACTAAATAAAATGATGGATGATCACCAAACCTTTTCTGTAGCATTCTTAGGTAGCCTTTTATCGCTCATTCGATTTTGACTGGACCCTGTTAGAGGCCGCTTAAGCTAAAAATAGAAACAAAACTTTATCGTCTACTTCTACTGAACTAATGGGTGGATGAAACTTTGTCTGTAGCACTCTTAGGTAGACTTTAATCCAGTTTGCTTATATTAAGTTGATTGGTCCCTTTTAGGGGCCGCTATAGCTAAAAATAGAAAAATCTTAACACATTTTTTGGTGCCGAACTAATTGATCACCAAACTTTGTCTGTAGCATTCTTAGGTAGTCTTTTATCAATTTTGCTCATTAATTTGATTTGCCCTTTTTAGAGCATCTAGAGCTATTAATAAAAAAACTTTTAAACATTATCTTGTACTGAAGTAAATAATGCATTGTCACCAAACTTTGACTGTAGCATTCTTATGTAGTCTTTTATCAAATTTGCTCATATTAATTAGATTGGCCCCTTTTAGGGGCCACTAAAGCTAAAATGCCTCAGGCAATGCCAGGCATTTCTTCAAATTATAGTTTAAAGATATACTATGCTCTTCCTTGCGTTAACGATTTTTATCACAGAAATTTATTGAAATCGATGTATGTTTTACCCAATATGTCCAATTTGAACAAAATAATGAATAAATTATACATTGGAAGCTGTGTGACCTATAACAGGTCAAGTAAAATTGGCATTTTCTTAAAAAATGTTTTTTAATGAAACTATATATTTATAATGTAACCATCTGTGTAGAATTCTAAGCAGCGCGCCTCCAGAATCATGTGAATTTTCATGAAAAAATTTGGAAATGTTTTTAAAAGTAAAATAATGTGAGGTGAACAAATAAAATGATTTACAAATAGCAATCGGCACTTACAATCCACAAAAGTTACCAAATAAGTGGTCAACATAAAATTATGCAAAAAACAGCCCTTATTGCGGTAGAACTATGTAGTAGAAATATGGCGATAAACTTCTGCTAAATCAGTGTTAAACCGCACATAACATGTAAAATATAACTTGGATCTTGAATGTTTTACCTTTCTTAAAAGTTTAGAACTTTTTTCTATATATTGATTTCCTCAAAATAGTTTTGCTCATCTGGAGGCGTGCAGCTTCAAAACACAACTTTGTGTAAAATTAAAACATGTTTAATTTATATTTACAAATAGACTGTGTAGCAATTATAAATATTTTTTTCAAATATGAAATAAGAGCATAATATATTTTTAATGAAAGTGAAACAACTAATGTTAAAATGTATTTCATACATGTGAACAGGTTATGAAATTTTCTAAAGCTGGGAGTAATTACCTGGTTGCTGATGAAATTAGTTGAGGTCATGACCTCTGATTTATGAAATAACTTGAGCACATTATAAGGACATTATGATTAACACCACCCTGTCAACTTTATAATATTGATTTTAAATCGTAAATGTTTTTAGAAATAGGTAATACGTAATTGAAAAGATATTATACAGCCATGTAATACAGTAAATGCTTAATGTTTTGTCAAGTAAGAATACTTTTACATTGAATCAATTATTACACTATGTGCTTTGTATCTGAACAGTAAACATATCTGCACATTGTTTTTTATTTAACATGCTAAAATAAGACCCTGACCCCAAAACTCACTAGACATGCACTATGGCAAAGCTCAGTTGTATATTAAAAATATATTTATAATACTATAATTTAGTGTTGTGTCATAGCATTTTCTTACACAAATGCAATGTTGTTAATAAAATCATCAAATAACTTTCAGCTCTAGAATTTGGATACCCATTACATCATACCATGAATCTTTCTGCAGGGTCATTTGTAGGTCAGTGTAGAGAATTTTTCCAAGGAAAATCAAATAAGGCCTAAAGAAACATACATTTGTTTTCTGTACCATACTAACAAAGATGAGTTTCTGTACTTATTTTTTTATCGAACTGTAATTTTTTCAATCTTTGTTGAATTGAATTCAAACTTTGAGAAAGCACATTTCAATACATTTTGGGACACACTGTCGAACCTGATGTTTCATGTGCATACTTGAATTTAGGTATCAGTTGAGCTGTTACTAAGTATTGAATTTTGATATCAACAGGCCAACTTTTGATATTTTTGACATCACTTGACATACTTTTATAAACAGACTTGAATATTGGACAAGGGATATAATTTGTGTATTTTTTATGTTGAATTGAATTTTGATATCAGCTGACCTACTTTTGATATTATTGACAACATTTGACCTACTTTCCTGTTTTTTGACATACAGACTTTAAAGTTTGACCAGGGGTGTAATTTCTGACGCCGAATCGAAATTTGATATCAACTGACCTACTTTTGATATCCTTGATATTGTTTGACCTTCTTTCTTGATTTTTGATATACAGACATGGAATTTGGACCAAGGGTGTAATTTCTAATCTCAAATCAAATTTTGATATAATTTCATCTACTTTTAATATTTTTATATCATTTCACCTTCTTTCTTGTTTTCGAAATACTGACTTGAAATTTGGACTGAGGGTTTAATGTTTGATGTTGAATTGAACTTTGATATCAGCTTACCTACTTTTGATATTATTGACACTATGTGACCTACTTTCTTGTTTTTTGACATACAGACTTTAAATTTGGACCAAGGGTGTAATTTCTGAGGCTTAATTGAGTTTTGATATCAGCTGACCTACTTTTGATTTTTTTATATTATTTGACCTACTTTCTTGTTTATTGACATACATACTTGTAATTTAGATAAGGGGTGTAATTTCTGATGCTGAACTGAATTTTCATATCAGCTGGCTTTCTTTTGATATTTTTTTTACATTGACCTATTGTCATTTTTTCCAGCTACAGTTATGTTACCATATAGAATGTATACTAAATTTGTTGTCCTAACAGTAAATTTCAAACATCTACACCTTACTTATTTCGCATGTGACATTTTGTGTATTCATTCACAAAAGTTATTTAAAAAAAATCCCATAACTATTAACGCTGCTGTAGTGGTCATTTATTCTGCATTTATTCTACATATGTTCAATGGATCACGCTTTCAAAAGGCTATTTTTAACCAAGCCTTTTCAAAATATAAGGACAAAATATTTCAATTTATATAGCGAACAATGAAATGGTGGGTCAGATGAGTGATCTAGGGACATCTTGGCCATATTGCTTATTACCAAGAAAAAAATCAGTGTTATGAAGGAATATAACTAGAGGGGCAAGTTGAAGTTGAGCTGGACTTGCCTTTGGGCAAGTTCATTCGTAAAATAAACGGTTTGTTTCTGTTGAGCGCCTCAGGACCATCATGGCCTTCTTGTTTTTGTTTTGTTTTTTGTTTGTTTTTTGTAGTTGTTATTTTACATGATGGGACTAATACTATTTTTTTCGAGATTATTGTTCCATTTGATGAAGTTTAAGAAAAGTAACTGTTTGTGCAAAACTTCATATCAATCTCTCAATCCATTTTTCCAAAGTAATTTTGCCAAATATGCAAAATGACCGAAATTGAAAATCGTTACAACGCCTTTCACTCAAATTGGAATAAGAATAGCACAAAAAACCGATTTAAATTTATTATGATTTGCACATCTTATTGTTTTAGTGCCCCGTTGATCTAATGAAAGAAATTCCAATTTCATATTTTATGGCATTTGAACCTCAGTGGAGTTCTTTTAAAATTATTCAAAATTATCCTTACAAATTCCTACTCAAAAGTCATATAGTTCTATATAACATGCCATTTTTGAACAGAAGTAAGATTAAAGACATTTAAGGCAATTCTTGTTGTAATATTATTTCATACTAATGCAAAAATATATAATTCAATTATTTTTACACTTTAAAGTAAGGTTCTTCGCAATGCATAATGCCCTCTTTATTTTACACGACACATTTGTAAGTAGCAATATTGAATGTAAGGAAAATAATCTTAATTAGTAGGTCTTTTATTTTCTTTATGCTTAAAGCAGAATAACTTTGGGTACGATATGAATTTGGTATGGATCATTTAGACTAAGATATTAACATCGCTAAATTGAATACAATATGGATTTGATATGGAGCTTTCGATCTCAGAACATTAAGATAAGGCTAAATAGGCTACAATATCAAATTGATGCAGAGAGGAGGTGGGGTGGATTAGCGTATGAAAACGAAGATAGATTTAAGAAATTATTTATGATATTTGAATATCACATAGTGCAGTCATTTGTTTCATTTTATAAGGTGTGGAACCAAAAAAAAACTACTTGTATACATGAAAAACTTTTGCTCGTTAATTAACTTGTAAGCTATCTATGACTGTCACAATATGAACTGGACATCGATGGAACACAGGCTGATCACAACTACCATACAAAACAAAGCACAACTCGGTACAAACTATTTAACATTTATTACAAAATAACTGAATATTTATGGTGAGAGTGAATGGTATGGCAAATAAATAAAAGTTCCGTGTCACGTTTCTAATGTCCTGTCGAATAGCACTTTTTTCCCGGTGGCGTAACTCAAACAAATATTCAATGATGCTCGAGATGTGACCCATCCGAAGCAGAGAGATCTATTCTGTACTGCCTACAGAGTGTAGATCCAAGACTGTGGATGTGGGGGTCGCTACGTCACAATCTCCAGATGTGACCCATCTAAAGCAGAAATATCGATTCTGTACTGTCTACAGAGTGTAGATCTAAGACTGCGGATGTGGGTTTGCATCGCTACGTCACAATCTCTACTATCCTCGCTATGTTGAACACATGTGTGAATCAAAATTGAGGGTGAATCCTCCGAGTAACAGCTACAAAATATAAAACATGGTAAATATCCATATATTCATGGTACATAAATATAAGGGTATAAAAATGTCCCTTTGGAATAGCCGGACCTTTGTCGGATTCCTATAAACAAAGCTTCTAAAAAAAGTATTATGTCCCTTATGGAACGCCATACACAATGGTATAATAAATTCAACGTTGATTATATATCGTAGCACGTTGTAAGATATAAAACATGAAGTCAGGCCGGATGCTACCTAAATATCGACGAAATCCTTCCTTGAATCGAATCCATATTATTTCGAACAAAAAAATGATGTTGATGTGATAAGAAAATTACTTAAAGAAATAAGAATTATATAAAAAAGAACATCTACAGCAGACTTAATTATAAGATGACTTTTACTGTATTAAACTAGAACATGAAAACTTATTTTAGTTAATATAAATGAAACATATCGATGGCATAGTGCTATAAGGGGATAAGTGTTACTTAACGCCTTCTTGCATGATAACATATTTGAATACTACAGACTTGGGCGCATGTGCCTATCTAGTTCCCGTCATTGTACATACGTCACATAAACCACAATGAGGCTTTGAAAAAAGGTGATAAGTAAAAATAGAAAAATATTAAAAGGCAAAATGGTGATATCTACCACATATCACCTTTTTATCAATTAGGGTATTCAGCATTGTGTTCTATGCTAAAAGGGGATAAGTGGTAGATACGTCTTTGTATAATTGAAAATTTTGTTAAATCTCTACAAAGCTAACCGTTTAAAATACCATAACACGCATTTCTAAATCATTTAAAGAATTTATCCTTTTCATTTCTTGTCCCAGAATAACATGGAAAGCAATAATTTTAATGTTTATGTTTGGTAAACTCTAGAAAATAACGTAGCTAAGATAAAATTATTTGGATTCTAGATTATTAAATGTTAATTTCAAGGCGCATTATTTTTGAAAAGAAGAAACAGTTTACATGGATGACTTTTGGTGCAGCATCTACTTTTGCAGATAAACAATTTATATAGCAGGTATTTTGTCACATTATATTCGTATTATAGTGAAGATTTTGATGTATATATTTGTCTAAAATTGATTTCATTGAAAGTGTTATAGTACTCGGATAAATTATATTGGATAACACATTAGAGGTAAAGTAACATATTGGGTTTCCTAAAGCCGTGACATTTGTATCATTTGTATTGAGAATATTCTGTCACTTTAAAAGATTAAAACTTTCAATCTAATTCCAGTTTTATTTGATATAAAAGAAAATGATAACATATTCTTTCAAAGTTGTATAAATTGATATCTAACTTATTTCTCTTTTTTAGAAATGGACCAACCAGAAGCAAGATATGCAAGGTCACGTCTTTTACAACTAGAGCAAAAGAAGTTGCAGGTGAATGAAATGTATGAGAAGTCCCTCGACCGCTTTATTAAATGTCATCAAAACAATGTCAGAGAATCTTTACTTAAACTGATCGCAAACCATATTTTTCATCTTGAGAGTATACTCGCAGTTGTTTGTGAACAAGAATATGAACAAAAACAGATTTTAAAAAGATATACCAGTAGTTCATGTTAAACAGAAAATGGAGATACATTTTGAAAATTCAGATTCAGACGATGATGTTCCTATCAATGAACTTATTAGAAGAGAAGCGAGTAATGCAAAAAATGAAAGCAATTTTTCTGATAAAACAATCGAACCGACTTTACCACTTGAAGATATTAACTTAGATGAATGCCTTATACAGGTTTATGTTACAAATGATAATGAAGAAGATAGTGTTTCAGATTTTTTCATTGCCGATGAAAATGGTAATATTTTATGCAACAATTCCTCTCTTAAAGATGAACTAGACAATGATTTGTATGCACCAGTTGATGGGCTACCATTCGATCCTATTGATATAAGTTTAAATGATTCAATAGGAAGTGAAGTTGAAATAAGTCTGGATAATAATATTTTATCTAGTATTGAATTGCCAGAAACAGAAAGTCAAGGTTCCGAAAATAATGATTCTGGATCTGAATATGTGCCAAGTACATGTACTGATGATTCTGAATATGAAAATTCACCCAAAGAAAATAATAATCAAATTAAAAATTATGCACATACAAACCTTGAGGAACCATGTGTACATTCATATTGCCAAAACTCCTGAATATGAAAAGAGCAACTCTCGGAAATGCACCAGAGAACCTGATAAGTGGCAACGTGAAATTACAAAAAGAAGGCGGCAGCATGGACAATGTTATCAAAATGAGAAAGGGGTTACAGTTCCGATGAAGGCATCAAAGGCAATCAGTTGTAAATGCAAATACAGATGCACAAGTAAAATAAAAAAAGACAGAAGAGAGGAAATATTCAACCATTACTGGGAACTTGTCATATGAGACTCAACGAAACTTTATATCACATCATATAAAAGTTATAAGTTAAAACGGCGAACAACAACTAATGATGAAATCTAGAAGGAAATTAACTTATGAATATTTTTTCTTCCGCTCAATGATGATAGTGATGATTTGATTCAAATTTGTAAAAGTAGCTTCATGAATATTTTAGATGTTGGACCAAAGGTGATCGAGTACACGATGAATAGAGACAAGATATATGACACTACAGATAGAAGGGGTCGGCATAAAAAGATTGAAGTTTCCAAAGCAGCCAGAGATGGAATACGGAAACACATAGACAAATTTCAGAGAGTAGATTCACATAACTGCCGAAGGGATACCGAGAGGCAATATCTTGAAAGGGGCTTTGTCAGTAAATAAAATGTATAGAATGTATGTGGAAGAGTGTGAGAAAAGCAACACAATTCCTGAGAAGCTCTGGCTGTATAACTCTATATTCAATAAGGAATTCAATCTTGGTTTTCATCACCCCAAAAAAGACTTATGCACCTTTTGTGAAGTGTATAAAAGTCTTGATGATGCCAAAAAGAAAGAAAAAGAGAGTGAATACCTTGAACATCAACAAAGAAAAGAGCAAATTCGACAACAGAAACAGAATGACAAAGAAAAGGCCTTGGAAGATACAAATACACGTGTAATAAATTTTGATCTTCAAAAAGTTTTGATTTCACCCAAAACAAAAATAGGTGAAGTTTACTACAGCCGGAAGTTAGCTACATATAATTTTACTGTATTTGACATAGTCTCAAAGCATGCATCATGTTACATGTGGTATGAATCAGTTGCTAAGCGAGGAAGCAATGATATCTCTTCATGTATATACAAATTCAATGAAAGTCTTTGGAGCTGTTGATCATTTGATATACTACTCCGACAGCTGTTCTGGACAGAACAGAAATCTTCCTTTCTCCAGTATGTGTTTATATTGTGTACAGAATATGCATATTAACACAATCACTCACAATTTTTTTTGAACGTGGACATTCGCAAATGGAGGGTGACTCTGTACATGCCACTATCGAAAAAGCTACGAAAAAAGCATGATATGTTTGGTCCTACGGATTGGATGTCAGCTGTGTCGAATAGCAAAGCCAGTGAGCCAAGATATAAAGTAATTGAAGTGGCTACATCTGATATAAAAGATTTTAAGGATTTAGCAGATCATACTGTGGCTAATAGAAGCAAGGCAGCAGATGGTTCAACACTTCAGTGGACAAAGGTACATGTATTTGAATACCGTAAATCTGAGCCAAACAGAATTTACTACAAGTATGAAGTTAATACTGAATTCAAATTCATCGAAATTGCACGGCCTTATTTGAGAAGAAAAATGAGAACAATTGAGGGCTTTGCATTAAAGAATGCATATGATAGTCAGATATGTATATCGAAAAAAAAATATGACGATTTGTTGAGTTTGTGCCAAAGGCAAATAATACCGCCAAGATACCATTCATTTTATGGTAGTCTACCCCACAGAGAAGACCATGAATCAGATGAATGTTGAACTATAACTCAGTATAAAAATTTTATTTTATTTTCAAAATGATTTAATTGTAAGGAAACGGTCCATTGGCATTGTAATAATGAACACATCATGAACTACGAAATCATGCAAACATAATGAAATACTTTCATTTATCAGCATAAACACTTATATAAATACACTTCTAAGTTTTTTTTAATACATCATGAATAACATTATTATGAATATGAACTATAACATGAATTGTGTTTCAAACTTGAGATTGTGGACAATTAATTGATTACAATTTGTTATCCTGTTTCTTTTTAGTTGTTCTTGTTCACGAAGGTAATAAATTACTTGTTTTAATGTTAATACATGATGCTAATATAAGCACATGTCACAAATTTATGTTAAAGGTTTTGAAATGAAATAAATTTAATTTTAAAACTTGGTGTCATTGTGCATTATTTTTCCTTCAGCTATGCCAAAATAGGATATAAAAAATACCTTTGAACTAGTTTGTTATCATTTTGGACTCAATCACTTTTTCAATAATTTTTAAGTCGAGAAGTTGAAAGTTGCATGTCGGCATATACATGTATGTTAGAAAACAACCGAAATATTGTTAAACACTGAGACTTATAAAATTCTTTGATCATTTGATTTCAAAAGTAATAGAAAGTCAGGTGGTAAAGTGGCAGTTGTCACTGTATGTTGACTTATGATATGGTTACATTGTTTATTCTAAAAGGAGTGAAGTGGCAGATAACGCCTTTTACCGAAATGCAACTTGTCATTTCAGCAAATGTTATAAGGTGTTAAGTAATTATTAAATGATTTTTGAACTAACAAACGACCACACAATAGGTAAAAATGATTATAATGCTTCTAACATTACTCGTTTACAAGCTTGCAAAGTCATTTTTAAAAATGATAACAAATAAAAGCAGCAGACAGTTTTTCTTGATTATCTCAAAACTGTCATTTTTCACTTATCCCCTTATAGCACTATGCCATCGATATGCATTATAAAGTAACGTGCACTCAAGGCGTTTTACAATGACCGTGTGTGTGCGTCTTTAAACATCTATATGCGAGTCCCCAAAGAAGATTTAAAGTTCGTTCATTATAGAGTCATAGTTACCCTGAGTGGAAAGCTTGAAATATAACTGTCACGATTTTCTTGCATTCCAGAACGCATGTATAACAAAATATATAGGCCCGTAATATAAAATTTATAGAACATAAATAAATTTGCACTTTATCACAAAAATCTAACTTTCTATTACTGGACCAAATTTTATGTAAAATATGCCAAAATGCTTGAAATGGTATCAAGAAATTGAAGCAATCAATAAAAGTACTGAAATAAGTAATTTCACTCAATAACTCTGAATTTTACAAAAAGATAATACAATAATTTACATTGGATTTAGTATAAAACTGAGGTTCGGCATGAAAATAGAATACTACAAGAACGTACTTCTGAGCATTTACGAAATGGTTTACTTTTTGACAATGACCGCTTTTTGAGACATTTGGGGCCCTGCAAGAATTTTATTTATTTAAAATATTTATCAGGTATGGTGAACCACTTTACATAACAAATACGTTCTCTTCAAGGTTTGTGAAATTGTCTGTAAAAATGATAATATTTCTATAGAAGCAAAGTTAATGTTAGTGTATATTAAAAATTAAAAGTCAAGTAAGCTATGCGCAACGGTTACAGGTCGCAGCTTAATATGCGTGTATGGTCTATTCGTAAAGTTACTGTCCTACAAAAATTGACATAACTGAAAAGGAAAGGCAAATGTAGATTAAAATTCAGCCTGACTCATCTCTCCCTAATGATTGATCATTTAGCCACGCACCCAAACAGCTTCCCATTTTTCCTTCTTACCAAGTTGGTGATAAAATTCTTTTGTCAGACATTCCAGTTGCTACTAGATACATACGTAATGTATAATCCAGTCAAACAACCTTCTATACATTAGCATAATAACAAGTTACAGTCAACTCAACGTGATCGTTGTCCTCCAATCTCTAATGTTGAGTTAAAGGCAGTGCAATGGGTCTGATTGAATACTCCTAAAGGCGGTGCTGGGGGAGATTGAATACTCTTAAAGGCGGTGCTAAGGTGGTGAGATTGAATACTCCTCCTAAAGCCGGTGCAAGAGAGGCATTTAATTCTTCTAAATCCAGTGGTAGGGGCAGTTTGAATACTCCTAAAGCCTGTGCTAGAGGGGCAGATTGTTCTAGGGGGTAGATTGGATACTCCTTAAGGCGGTGCTGGGAGAAGATTGAATTCTTCTCAAGGCGGTGCTGACGGGGCAGATTGAATACTCCTTGGCCGGTGCTAGGAGGCAGATTGAATATTCTAAAAGCCGGTGCTTGGAGGCAGATTGAATACTATTCAAGGTGGTGCTGTGGAAAGATTGGATACTCATCAAGGCGGTGCTGGGGGAAGATTGAATACTCCTTAAGTCGATGATGACGGAAGCAGATTAAATACTCCTCAAGGCGATGCTGGGGGAAGATTGAATACTCCATAGGGCGGAGATGGGGGAAGATTGAATACTCCTCAAGGCGGTGCTGGGGGGGACATTGAATACTCCGTAGGGCGGTGCTGGGGACAGATTGGATACTCCTTAGGGCGGTCCTAGGGAAGATTGAATACTCCTCAAGGCGAAGATAGGGGCGTATTGAATACTCCTCAAGGCGGTGATAGGGGCAGATTGAATACTCATAAAGCCGGTGCTGATGGAGGCAGATTTAATACTCCTCAAGGCGTTGCTTGGGGAATATTGGATACTCCTTAGGGCGGTGCTGGGGAAGTTTTAATACTCCTCGAGGCGGTGATAGGGACATATTGAATACTCATAAAGGCGGTGCTAGAGGTATATTGAATACTCCTAAAGCCGGTGCTGATGGAGGCAGATATAATACTCCTAAAACCAGTGCAGGGAGCAGATTGAATACTCCTTAAGCCTATGATGGGGGCTTTAGAGATTTTTCACGAACAGACTAAATAAAACCCAGTCTGCCGTTTTCAGTTTGGGTGGATATCATGGCTTTAAGGATCTCCCTTTTAATTTATAAATAACTATGATACTTTTTACTATTTGTGCAATACGCAGGGTTATATAGAATACAACTTTTAATTGAGCATAGTTACATTTTTGCTGCATAATTATCTGCATACAAAGTAAATATATACGCTTCTTGTGTACTATTTTGCACTTTTTCAGCATCTCTCCGACCTCGGATTGTTTATAAACCCACAGAATTTCCATATTCGAGATGCACTGAACACAGTACAAACGGAGTGACGTGTGAAAAACTAAATATCAGTAAAGGTTGGTAAAGATTTCTCTGAAATTATTCAATAATACTGAAGAATCTGGATTTTTCTTTTTGAAATATTCATTCATAGTACTATTACAAAAGTATTCGTGTATATTTGGTGGGTTTGAAATACACATAGTGTAATAGTATGCTTTTAGTTTCAGTTAATAATGAGGTAATCGGCATGCTATAATGCCTTTGGCCAATTGAAAATTTAACCAGTATCAATGCTGTAATGACTTCAGTCTGTAAAAAAAACCGCAAGACAATTTTCTTAACATTCTTTGTTGGAATGATATTACCTAATAGACCTTATTACGACGCAGTCCGTTGCCGGATGAAGTATTTTCTCGCGCATGCGCAATCTACGTTGGGCAAATTTCATCGCCCTACATAGAAATGCAGAAGAAGTTCGTTGACATATCTGAGTCAGTTGTCAAAAAATAAATAAATAGCTTTTAACAGAAAAGCAAAAGATGTCTATACAGCTTTGTGGCCGAGGTTGCTATAAAAGGATATGTAAAAGATGATTTTAACCCAGTCTTTTGCGACCATGTCGGACTTGAATCATTTAGGTAATTTTTGTATAAATGTAGAAATAGATTTTTTTTCAGGGCTGGGAATCAAAATGTAAACAAACGCGGCCATCTTGGAACGAAAAAAGTAAAATTTTGTTAAATACTTTTTTTTTTTGATGGAAATGGCTGAAAACCAGATATATCTATTAACACGCTCCACTATTTTCCGTCTCGTTCAGTACATGGTGCTTGCACTTGCACAACTATTTTGTCAAACAAAAGTTAAAGCAAACTTGCAACTCGAAGCTAGCCAGAATTTTTATGGGGTTTTGTGGATACGACGCAGTTCATATCATATTGCTTTATCTGTCGTTATTCATTCAAATCAATTGTATACTCGTTCAGGGTCTTTCAAATATAAAAACCCTGACTCGTTTCAGAATTAAACATAAACTTCAAAATATCGTTTTACAAAATTTGATAAAATTTTATGAAAAAGAGATGTTTATTTTGAAAGACAATAATGACTTGTAAGAAATATTACGACGCAGTTGAAAAGAAATTATGATACGACGCAGCTGTATTTTGGCAGTCTTTTCAACATGAATGATTTTGCCAAGTCTTTTTAACAGAATAAGCGCTTGCGCTTGATAAAAAACTGATCATACATGGTTTATAGCAATGTTCTGTTGCTTTAGAATATTAAGAATACGTTGTTTTATTTCCAATTTAGCATTTAATTTGAAATTTTACATTGCGGAAGCTACTTTTCAGATAAATATGAACATGTTAATTAATTTTTAATAATATTTGAAATTATTTCTATTTATATCTTCTTGTATGTTCAATGTTATCCCTATATTTTTTGGATTAATATAGAAGTCTATGAACTCAGTCACATAATTCATTTTGGTTAGCTAAGCTCTTAGTAAACTGTAGTTTTACATGTTCTAGGAAATAATATTTTTTGTGGTTTTATTTGAAACTTACATTCTACAATCTAGCTTTACTGGAGGCAAGGACCTCAGGCATGTCTTTGTACATTATTTCACAAAAAATGTTATGTTGTACCTGCAGAGGACCATCAACATTTTAAAGCTATCTCTTTAGGTTTTCCACAGTCCCAGATGGTTTTCGAATTCATAGCAGTTCAGGAAAAGTGATTTGAAGACAGCTCGGCCTCTGTTGGACACGCCTGTTTAAATTGTTTTTGTTTTTTTCAACTAAATTTGTTAAATATTGTCCTTAATGTCAGCTGCACAGATAAGCAGTTTTCTAGATAAATTTTCTGTATGAAGTTTTAAGATTACAAATATTTGAATTAATTATAAAGAGAATAATAGTTAAATTTGTTGTTGAAATGAAACATTCAAAGTCACGTTTCTTTGACTTTTATATTTACATCTTAAAATGGTATGTGTCAGTGGTCTGTAGCAGAGAAAAAATCAAAGTAAACAGTGGATAATCCTCTTTGAAGTCATTTTCAGAAAGTTTTTGTTTTAATGTTCTAGGCATGTTATTATAGAAAAATTACACTTTATTACCAATGCTCAAATTTAAGGCATGTAGATGCCATTTCTTAAGTCCATAGAAAACACAACACGATTTGCCGACCTACATTAAAAAAAATTTGTCCCATCCCGGCTATAATTGTAAAAGGACACTTACTTTGCAAAATAATTTGTAGTTTTATCATTAAGGGCTCGATTTTGACCATTTAAAGTTTATTATGAAGAGTACTGTATTGCAAATATGAAATTAACTTTAATGTTCTCATCGACGATAAAGAAATGCAATGCGACAAAATTAGCAGTCAAATTCCACGACGCAGAACTTATAATGACTAATTGAAACGCAGAAATTGCTTGCAAAAATATCGTAGTTAAACCATTTATAATATAATTTTAAAACTTTAATGTCCATTTAAGAGAGGAATAATACCTTATTTCAAATACTGATTTAAGTGTCTAATAATAAAGTTCAATTGTTTTCACCAATCATTAAGAAAATGAGTACGAAAAATCGACGCGTAAAAGACATATTAGTAAGTAATAACGGAATTGTCGGAAATTGTTGTTCATTGTAACTATGGTAGGCATGCAATTTGAGCATACCTCTCTTCCGATAGCAAGACACCTTTTTCAAAATTTGAAATTCTTTCTCTTTTTTTAAACAAATGTCATTTCGAACAGCGTCAAAGTTACTCTGGAACACTGAAAATTTGCATCACAAAACTGCAAATGAAAACCACCCCATAAGTTCCAAACTCACAAGAACAATTTTACAAGCATGCTAAGGCAACACTAGCACAGGTTGTCATATTGGGTGTACGATCACGTGTTTCAATATATTTTGCCTTTGATACACTTTTTCCGACTTTTTGAATGCCCTTGACAGATGCTTACAAAAACCGACCAATAAATGAAGCCTTTATAGAATTTTTATGAGATTTTCCGTTTTCGTAGAACCGATGCTATAGACTTAAGTTGTATACAAGGTCACTCGTGTGTATTCATAATGATAAAAAAATAGCAGACACGACATGTTTTTAGACGTTTCTAGCCTCCTTAGCGAATTATTTAATAGTTGAATGCAACTGAATTGTATAATATTTTCTTTTCAACTGCGTCGTATCATTTTGTACAAATCATTATTTTCTTTCAAAATAATAACAAAACATCATAAAAATTCTTGCCCGCTTCGAAGTCCAAGTTCGCTATAACTTTTGTTTGACAAAATAGTTGTGCAAAAAACATGTACCGAACGAAGCGGAAAATAGTGGTATATCTGGTTTTCAGTCATTTCCAACAAAAAGAGCATTAAACGAAATTATACCTTTTTCGTTCCAAGATGGCTTTGTTTGTTTACATTTTGTAGGATACGACGCAGTTTTGATTTCCAGCCCTGTTTTTCATCAAGACAAATATATTTTATTCTTCTGCAAATAGTTCATGTAAAAATACTATGGAGATTTAAATTACATATGAAATCGAAGTTAATTATCATTCGGAAAAAAGGTGAGAACATGACTTTGTGATAATGCTTGTTTATGAAAATGTTTCTAGTATTCAGTTTATGTTATTTTATCCTTCATCCGATTGACAGTGATTGCAAACAGTCACATATATATATTTAATACATTTTACAAAATATTGATAAGTTAAGACCATTTACGAGATGGGTAGATCTAGCTTGCTAAGACATTATATCCAGTTTGTCCTCACACATTTTCAAAATCTAAGTAAAATTTTAGTGCATTCCACACAATTTATCACTTCACGAAAGTAACCCCAAACATTGATAAAAAAGGAAAATGCAAAATTATTAAATTATTTATTATCATAATTGTACGGTATTATAAATGGCATGGTACTAAAACGTTCCGGTTGAATGATATTGTAAGCAAGCTGAAAAACGACGGTCACTTGTCCATCTGTTTGACACTTACAACCTTGCCAATCCACTCAATCAGAGGATTGTACCGTACAATTGTGTAATATTACTGAAAAAATAATCTTAAACGCCATGTTGTTAAATATAAATAACTGACGAAAAATTCGACTTCAAACAGAAGCTTAACCCCTTTTGATCAGAGAATTAGTCAGTCCGGCATATTTTAATATCATCATTAACGAGTACATTAAAGGATGATGTGTCCAAGGGACACATTTCAGCACACTCAAATGCAGGAGAAATCAGGTTTAATTCATCTGG
Organism: Ruditapes philippinarum; assembly: GCF_026571515.1. Classification (NCBI taxonomy): domain Eukaryota; kingdom Metazoa; phylum Mollusca; class Bivalvia; order Venerida; family Veneridae; genus Ruditapes; species Ruditapes philippinarum. The sequence goes on from NW_026853377.1 coordinate 21,148, forward strand.
CTGTATACGAAGGTTCTTTTATCAGAATCGAATGCATCTTTCAGGGTTTTATATGAAACACTCCGAAATAATGCGTTAATGCAGACATTTTAAACTTAATGTAATAGTTAATTACTTACTTCAGATAAGCATTGGTAATTTATCAAAATAAACTATTCCAAACATATTGAAAATCATTTAGAATATATCAAATTTATAATGAAGTTATTGAGGAAACAAGACAACTCAACCCCCCAGACGATTCACCCCCCAAAAAACCAAGACAACTCACCCCTCGAGACAGTTCACCCCCCCCCCAAATAGTTAAGACAATTCACCCCTCATAAATGATAATCATGTTTATGGTTAAAAAAAAATCAAAAAGTCAATATATTTATTTATTAAATAATTTATTTATTTATTATGTCATATTTATTCACAAAATATAACTGTATAACAGCACATACAGTATACATGATGTATACGACAGAAAATATAATTTTATTCAATGAAATCAAATAGCACATAGTTTATATTGAGGGAAATGCCCATTATATATACACTTTTCATAAACATATTATCTATCATTTATTTAATAATCCATATATTTTTATTGTATATATAATGCAAACATGTACAACTGTCTGCAGGAATAATTTAATTATCCATTATCTTAAAGTGTTGAAAAACCTATTGTTTATTCTACATCCACTCTTTCACCAGAAGCACTTAACACCTTATCATTGCTTGATTGTCACTTCAACAAAATATTCAAAATGAAAGGGATTAAAGAGCAAATGATTATCACATGTTAATATCTTTGATGTGTCATCTTATAATAACATCAATAGCACTAATACAAATTAAGACAAATTTATGGTGAATTTGTATTTTTTACTGTTTGTATGTAAATAATATGTAAACATATTAATGCATAGTAACAAATAATATTTTTAAGTAATAAATTTTAATAATTAATTTAAATATGACTAAATATTTTATAAATATCAATTAAGTAAAGAAACACAACAAATTTGTTTATTGCATCTTCTAATTTTAAGATAAGTTTCATTAAATTAAATTTAAGAAAATGGGGGGTGAATTGTCTGTGTCATTTTTCCAATAATGCGGGGTGAACTGTCTGATGGGTGAATTGTCTGGAAAAAATGGCTGAGGGTGAATTGTCTGGGGGTGAGTTGTCTGTAAGCCGTTATTGAATACTAATAAAATCTATTCTTTCGCTGTTGCTTTGCAGATAAATTAGTAAGTTAGGTCAACTGACTGCCGAGAAATGACTACATATGTGTTATCATTGGCATTGAAACCAGATAAACAAACAAAGTTTAAGTAAATATAAAGTTTCTGTCCTTATTATTCAATTATAACTCTATTTGGAATAGCATGAATATATACTTGATGCTCAAAGGACTACAACGTGTCATTTCTCAAATAAACCGAATCATGTATTGATTAATTCTGTTGGATTGTGAATCTCATTTTTTGCATTGTTATTATATTAAATTATCAGAAAAAATATTTTTGTTTTATAGTATCGGCCAATACAAATTGTTTCGTGATTCGTTATCCGCTATTAGGTCGTGCAATGGTAATGAGTATTAGAAATTTGAACTTATAGTTTTATCTCGCAAACGGAATATATTTTTTGTTTTCTTCCTATTAATTTAATTATTTATACAGTTGCTCAATTAGTGTGTTACCAGAGTGCAATTTACGGCAATGAAGTACAAAATTACATTCTGACATTAGAGGTTTTATTTCCAATGGCATTTTCCAGCAAGTATTTGGTGGGAATAATATCACATCTGGTATTTGCCAACTGCAATGGCTGTAGGTTTCCAATATTACACAAATTAACTTTTCAACGCTACTTAATTTAGCCTAATTTATCTACAAAATATTGTATTTCTCTCTTTATGATGTTTGTATTTTAATAAATGTACTAGAGAACAAGTTTTTAAATAGCATCCTGTCAGGAGTTTTCAATGGTTTAGTGTGTATATGATATTAATAAACTGTTCCAGGTCATATCAACTCCTGTATGATTAAAGGAAACATAAAACCAGAATAACATGAACGTATTTAATGTTCCGGAACATCTTTTTAACTATTAAGACCTTTTTCTCAACCGGTAGATACCGTTTATATACCAACGTTTCAGAGGCACTTTAACAATGGACAAGAGCTATCTGACCTCATTTCGCAGAAATCTAGAAATGATTTGACAGTTGAGATATTAGCACCATATTTGTTGTTCATTTAGTTCTTTCTCTTTTTTTCTTCGGGTGGTTTCCATTTTTCCGACAGCTGTAAATCACTTCTCAAAGTTTTATTATTTTCGCCTGCTGTTTTCTCGTTGGGGACACGTGCATTTTCTTCATTAGGAATCAACATGCATATCTTCGTTTAGTGTTCTATGAATTATGCCCTATGAACACTTCTTGAGATATTGCTAAAAAACAAATAACGTCATTTCAATGCCATATTTGCCATATTAAATAATGCTGAAAGCGATAAGTGTGTGGCTAATTTTTAGCTTCTATCAAACACGATCAACCAAAGAAACAGACAAGAGACCCTAAGACAATTTTGTGGTGTTTTTCGACTACCTTTGATATTTGTACATTTAACATTATGTATTTAATGATGAATGAAGGTAAACATTTGATAAAATTCACTAGTATATATCCCTGTACGATTCTATTGTACAATAATTTGTCTAGCCGCTACAAAAAAGTTATTTAATTATAAAGTCATCATATCGGTGTAACATTTAACAATTCTCTGAAGAAATGGCTTTTGAATCGAAAAATATGCAATAAAGAACAAACGCAATACTGAATGATATCCAACAGACAGTCCGCGATGTAGAAGTACTTTGTTATTGGTGCGGACTTGCGTTCTTCATGGTATATTTGGCATCATAAAAGTGTTAAAGCCAACCAGAATTCGAGAAATTTATTGTATTGTTATAGATATATGTATCAAATGTCAATATTTGTATCAGTATTTGTACAAAGCATTTCTGTTCGCAGAGAGACAAGAGAAAAAGAGTTTTTGGCCACCAGGACCATACGCAATACCAATGTCGAAGTATGGTTGTCCAGAATCATGGTCTCGTGGATGGTTAAAAAGCTTTTTGAAGATCAACATGAACGTTTTAGCTAGCAGTCTTGAAAAAAGAAATTCCACCGTTTTGGACTATAATTCCTTATTTGTAGACAGCGCCTTTTTCACACCGCCATTTCAATCAGGAGATGTGAAGCTTTATTTTTGCGTGAAATTCCGGAATGAAGCCACACTAGATCAAGAACAATGGATTCCAGGAGACTACAGTATTTATAAGATTGGGTCATCGTGTCCTACAGGTTAGTGTTAATAAATTAATTCCTATTTGAATAACGAGTTTTGATTTCGGTTAAGCCAGTGATTGTCGGTATGAAAGTGATTGCATGTTCGGATAGACCCAATGAAACGTGTCTGTCATTTTCCTCTATTTCTAATTCGGTTGCTCACTGCTCAGGTATATCTGATAGAATGTCAGACGATCAATTAATGACCATATTAATCCCTCTATCATTATATTTCTAGATTTCGAAGAATCAAGCAAAACGCTTCCTGTTACTAGCCTTGTGTCGTATGGACTCGTTCCTAATATTACAGTACCGAAAGGTTTGTGTGCTAATCACATTAAGTTAATCCTCTTCCGTGTAGCGGAAAGTGGATTATAGGAATGGCCTCCGTCTGTCAGTCCTTCCGTCTGTCCGTACGCCTGTCCGTCCGTAACACTTTTGTGTCCGCTCCATAACTTTTAAACCACTAAAATGTTTTTTGAAATAAATTGGCACAAGTAATCACTATAATCAGGCGATGTGCAGAGCGCAATAATTGGGTTGCCATCCCCAAGGTCAAGGTCATACTTTAAGGTCAAATGTTGTAAAGTATTCTTTTCATATTAAAAGTCTACATTTCATGACCGCTTAATAACTTTTTAACTTTGAAATAACTTGTCACAACTGATCACCATTATAAGACGACGTGCAGAGCACACTAATTTGCTTGCTACCAAAAAGGTCAAGGTCACACTTTAAGATATGTTAAAAAGTCTACATTTCATGTCCGCTCCATAATTTTTTAACCGCTGAAGTTTAAAAAAAAACTTATCACAATTGATCACCATTATAAGAACATAGGGAGAGCACAATTATTAGGTTGCCACCCCTAAGGTCAATGTCACACTTAAAGGCCAAATCTATAAAAGTATACTTTTCGTGTCCCCTCCATAACTTTTCAACCTCTGTGTTTTTAATAGCTTGGCACATGTGATAACCATTATTAGAAAATGTGCAGAGCGCAACAATTTGGTTGCTATCCCCAATGTCAAGATCATACTTAAAGGTCTAGTGTTAAAGGTATACAATTAATTTCCGCTCCATACATTTAAAACTGTTAAAAATGATTTTTCAATAACTAGCCACGAGTGATCACCATTATGAGACGATGTGCAGAGCGAAATAATTAAATTGCTACACCCATGGTCAAGGTCAAACTTACAGGTCAAATGTTAGAAAGTCTGCATTTCGTGTCTGTCCATAACATTTTAACCGCTGCAATGTTTTAAGATAACTTTGCAGAAATGACCACTTGCTGGGTGCCTTAAAGGAACTCCAATGAGGTCGAAAATCCAAAAAAAATAAAAAACATTCTTACATAGAACAACTTGGGCATTTCAAAGAGTAATATATGCAAGAAATCATTAAAAAATATGCTTAGAAATAAATTGAAAATCGTGTTTTTGTGCAATTCTTGTTCATATTGGAGTGTAAAGTGTTGTTACGATTTTCAATTTTGGTCGTTTTTCACAATTAGAATAATTGTAATTATATATTCTGTAACAATGGGGTGAGCAAATGATTTATTTTTACACACAAGTTGTTTGTCTATAACTACATCAAATGGAACATTTATTCAAGTTACAGGCCTGTTATGTCAACAGTAAAAATCTGTTGAGCCCTTTTAAGGTAGGCTGCGTTGCATTTTTTATTACTGAACCTTTACGCCTCAGACGGATAAAATTATATTGCAAGTTTTGTTCATGGTTTTGTTTACTATGTGCACTATTGTTTTAAATGTGTGCCAAAGAAACACATTATTTTATTCTATTAAAGGGTCATCGGAAGAGTTTATCAACATTTCCATGTGCAAAAGAACAAATTTTACCGACACGGGCGACAACAACAAGAATGTAACATTCAAAATGTTGGAAACTGATTTTATTCTTGAGAAGGCAATGCCTAATTATAATATATTTCTCTCTGCAAGATTTAGAAATCCTTTTAATACAAACATGCAGTTTTTACAATAATTGATAATAAAACGTGTTTAAGATAAAATGTAAAAACTATCTAAATTGTAAAGGCTGCCCTTTCTTTTTGAAAAATGTGAAATTTATCGATACATTTCGAACGATATTTATACAACTGTCCTTGTGTTATACGGATTATTGGTTAATTTTTGCATGAATGATAGTGAAATATCCAAATGGACACAATTATGGTTAAATGTAGTTATTTTTTACTCTTACCTTAACATGTCGATGGGCATAATATCACTTTGAATTTTACAGGATCTAGATTCAAATTGCACTCATTTTGACGACGTTTCAACTGTGTTTCAGGGAGACATGCACTGTTTTTATAACCCAAATGGTATGTTTTTTATAAACGCTTTAACATTGAATATTTGTAACTTTTTAATTCAGTTTTAATATTTTTTTTTATTTTTTAGGCACATTGTGTAACAGATATGATTAATTTTTTGCTTACCAAACAAAAGAACAAATATGAGTATTATAAAAAAAATTCATAATTGTTTTAGAGCATGATAGATGTCAATATTCTTTGGAAAGTAGTGGTGAAACTTCAAATATTTGTCATAATTGAAGAAAATGTAAACAAAGTAGTACTTTGACTTTCCTAAAAAGTACTTAAACACTATAACTGTACAATTTGCTACAAAGAAACGGAAGAAAAATATGGTCAAGGTATTTGGCCATTGAGCAATTTTTATTATTATATTTTTTTTTTTTGAAATTATATCTGGACACCAAAACCTAAAAACGCTTTTAAGAAATGAAAATAAAAGCATTTCAGGGGCATAATGCGCCTTTTAGTTTAATATGTAAAAACAGCTTTACTAAAAATGAGAGAATTAAGTAAAGTTATTAAAGTTTATTAGTACGTATTTACAGACTTTACAGAATTGGTCAGGCGCGGCGACCAATTTAATTTTGTTAATACGTACTAATAAATTTAACCCGTTTAGTGTTTTAAATCATCTTTATAAAGAGTCGATTTACTAGATTGATTCACAGTTTGCCGATTTACCAAAATAAATGTGTTACGATTCATTTGAGATACTGCAATCCTATTGGACAAAAATAATTTCAAACACTAATTTCAGAGGTATTTTATGTGTAACGGTATATTGGTGCAGTAATATATTTTCTAAGAAAAGAATAGTTAATCTTTTCAATCTGCTAGATAATAACCTGTTCACATTTCATGTTTCCTTGATAAAACTTCCAATCTATTTTCTTCCGTTGTTTTCAGTCGTGGAATTTGATTATGAATCATTAACAGGTATGTATAAATAACAGTATTTAATATATTATATAAGATATTTGCTGCTACATGCAATGCAAAATAGCTTTTGCAATCTCAATATGAGGTACCTTTATTTATACTTGGATAGTGGTCAGTTTATTTTCTAAAAACCTATAGAAAAGTGGCGTCCGTGGCCAAGTGATAAAGGTCATTGACTTCAAACTACTTGCCCCTCACCGTGTGGGTTCGAATCCCGACAGGGACTTTGGATTCTTTCATTTGAAAAAGCTATCCAGCTAGCTTACGGAACGTCGGTGGTTCTACTCAGGTGCCCGTTCGTGCCCGAAATAATGAACGGAAGGACACCTGAGGCTTTCCTCAACCAGTGAAGCTGGAACGTCGCCATATGACCCATACTGTGTCGGTTTAACGTAAAACCATATCAAACAAACAAACAAACAAAACCTTAAGCAGAATCCATTGCAGTAACGTTAATCATCTTATCTTATTGTCCCCGCCCTTTTGAAGAAAAAGGGGGATATAGAAATAGGCTCCGTCCGTCTGTTCGTCCGTCTGTCTGTACAAAACCAGAGGTAAAAATGGCTAAAAAGATCAAAGGAAAAGTCACATAAGTACCATATTGTAAGTACGTCCGTCCGCCCGTCACACTTTTGTGTCCGGTCCATAACTTTGTCATTTATCAAAGGAATTTGAAATAACTTGGCACATGTTTGTTATAAAAAGACGACGTGTCATGCGTAACAACCAGGGTCAAGGTCGCACTTGCTCATTGAAGGCCAACATTGTCTATTTGAGGTTATATGTCGTGTCCGGCCCATAACTTTCTTATCTATGCAGGGATTTTGTAAATACTTGCCACAATTTCTTCACAATAATGAGACAATGTGTCATACGCAAAAACCGGTCACCTACCTCGAAGGTCAAGGTCACACTTTGACGTCAAAGATTAACATAGTCTGTTAAAGGGTATATTTTGTGTCCGGTCCATAACTATTTCATATATCAAAGTATTTTGAAAAAACTTGGCACAAATAGTCACTATAATAAGGGAATGTGTCATGCGCAACACCTGCATCCCTATCCAAAGGTCAAGGTCACACTTAAAGGTCAAAAATTAACATAGTCTGTTATAAGTTATATTTTGTGTCCGATCTAGAACTTCTTCATAGTTTAAGGGATTTTGAAATAACTTGGCACAAATAGTCATAATAATAAGATGTCATGTCAAGTTTAACACCAGCACCCCTACCTCCAAGGTCAAGGTCACACATAGAGGTCAATAACTTCTTCATAGATTAAGGAATTTTATAAATACTTGGCACAAATAGTCACAATGATAAGATGATATGTCATACGTTACATCTTTGTCCTTACCTTCAAGGTCAAGATCACAACTAGAGGTCAAAAATTTACATAGTCTGTTATTGGGTATATTTTGTGTCCAGTCCATAACTTTTTCATAGATCAAGTTATTTTAAAAAGACTGTAAACAAATTATCACAATAATAAGACTATATATCAGGCGCAAAACATGGGTACCTACCTCCAAGTCACACTTAGAGGTCAAAGATTAACATAGTCTGTTATAGGGAATATTTTGTATCCGTTCTATAACTTCTTCATAGTTCAAGGGATTTTGAAAATACTTTGCACAAATAGTTACTATAATAAGACGATGTGTCATGCACAACACCTGCACCACTACCTCCAAGGTCAAATTTAGCGGACAAAGCTTGACATAATAGATTTTTAAATTCCGTGTTTCATTTTATTTCTTTAATAAATTTATTGTTGCATTTGCAGATCTAGCATTGATCATTTTTTTTGGACTAAAAGTCATGAGATCCATACCTCAATCTTTTGAAGTAGCACAAGCTTCATATAAAACTTCCTAGAGGTGGGGGACGTTGATAACTCTGTTACAAATTCTTGTTTATTTTGTATTTTGTGTTGTACGACTCTTTTTTTTATAAGTACGCACGATGATATATGAAATTATAAATTAATGAGTAACAATGGTTTAATACTGAAACTTTAATTGATGATCTTTGCGCAAAAGTATCAAACTTTCTGCGTTAAAATACCTGTTTTCTTGGTTCCAGAATTGGTTCTGGAGAAAGGAAGACTATCCAAATTACATCAAGGTAGGACTTAGCACTAAACAACATTGTATTTCTACACCTACGATGGGTGGTTGATTTTTGCCATGCCGTATTTTTGCTCCGCTGAGCGCCAAGCGACAACACGAAAATACGAGTAGTGACGATTTTTCATGTTTTCGCACTGCTCCGCGCGGAGGGAAAGCAAGACAAAATGTTGTCGTATTTTCGTTCGGCGCCCAGCGGTCCGAAAATACAACATGGCACAATTCAGCCACTATATAAACCACATACATTTGCAAGAGTGATAATATTTGTTGTTGTTTCTTAATGTTTTATAGAACAAGAATACATTTTCAGTCATCTTCGTCTTAAATATTAGTACTTATACATTTATTCCAAAAATTTATATATTTTTCCCTAAATACATAAAATTACAAGCTTTAAAATAATAAAAACACCTTCTTATACTTACTCTGGGCAAAATCCTAGACAGGGACTGAACGCAGACTTGTTGTTTATTTTTTAGAAATGGATTTAACGGGCATTACCGAATGGTATTTCTTGGACTGTCAGCGCTCACTTGATGTTCTTATGATTGATATAAAGTCTTTGGTAAGAATGCTATTTCACACTGCTATAACCAAAAATGCGAAGCCATTTCAATATGTCTTAACACATGCAAATAAATCTTATTCCAAGTATTCTTTATAATGGTAACTGATCCCTAATAAGCATTACTGAATATTAGTCTATTAGTAAGATATTTTATATACTCTATTAATTGTATACGATTTGGCCTTATTGTATTGGTCGACTTTACATATATCTTACAGTTTATAGTACAGTTTACTTTCCATTCTTAATAAATATAATAATCAAACATACTGTGCATGTGAATGATGTTTTTGTATTGGTGTTTTGAACGTCGAAATAACACAGCAGAGGTCATTTGGCGATTTTAAAGGGTTACTTGTGGAGAAAGGCCTTATACCCCCTCCCTGCATGATTTCATGCACAAACGGACAACGTGAAAGAGCCACAGATATTCCGTAACTAAGTTTGGTAGCTTGCTAACATGAAAGAATATAGAGGCCCTGGCGAGATCTGAGCTGAAAGCGGTGATGGGCAAGTATTTAAAGTCATTAACCTTAACCACTCAGCCATGGATGCCCCTAATATGAATAGATAAAACGTAGTAAATTTACCCATATTTCACCTGACATCAAATTAATTTTCAGTGTGTTGTAATCTATTTTATTAAATGTCAACATTAAAAAAGTAGGCCGTGTAATACGTATATGCCCTCTAATAGCATTATTGAACTCAAATGATATTATATGTCTTGTCCGGAGAAGATTGCACAAGTTCTGGAGATACTGTTTAAACCTCAGTTAATCGTTTAATAGCATTGAAAATATTCAGGGTATATACAGGTATATACAACTATCCGAAGAATAGTTGTACCGCAAGTAAATTGCACCTCAAATGTTTAAAAAATTTAAATTTCACATTTCGGTTAATAGGGATATTTTCTTGTAGCAAAATCCTTTTATCCAGTGTTTTGTCAATGATGTACCAGGAAACTTACAAGAATCGCGATTTTGTAACACAGACGATAACTTTGGAAGGCTTCATTTAAGGTAATAACATAATTACGTTATATAAATGATTTTTTTCATTTAATCATTGATTAATTTAATAAAGAGTGATGGGAAAAGAAAAAGCGATAGTACTTTAAAACATGCATGTTGTTTTTTATTCTTTTACTTAATATTTATACTATTGCCCTTTGTGGCTGATGTTGTCTTTAACGGTTGAGACATCATAATTGCAACCATTGTTTATCTCTGTCCCAGCAAACACATGACGTTGTTTCAACGTTGCTCAGACGTTAGAGTCCGACGTTGGATAGACGTTGGAATTTAGTTGTATATGAAAGTTTTTTAGACGTCAGAATCCGACGTCAATCCAACGTCATAAAATGACATAAATCCAACCTATATGTAACGTATATACAACTACTTTCCAACCTATTCCCAACGTGAATCCAACCAGTTTCCAACATGATTCCAACCAGTTACTGACGTAATACCAACTAGTTTCCAACGTAATTCCAACCAATTCCCAACATAAATCTGACCCGTTTTCTTTAAATAATTCCCAAATAAAGAGAAAATACAAAACTTTCTATACTCGAAAAGTGATTTTATTATTCAAGAAAGTAATCATAAAAACAATTAAACGAACTATTCATGTAAAACTTACTATACAGTAAATATATTTTTCCAACATATATGCATAACATCAAAAAAGGACTCACTTTTAATCATTTATAGTGATAACAAAATAAGGTTTGATATTTATAAAATGTATATAAACTATTAAAATTAAAAAAAATAAGAGCTACATGTCTTTTCAAAATTGTTCAACATTTATCAGACCTCTTTCAGTCAATACAATAATACACATTGTGTAATCCAAAATTATAACAAATAACAGTCAACAAATCATTTACATTTAAAGGTCTATGTACAGTATACATTAACTACTATTATCTATTACAACATATGTCAATTAAAGTTTACAACATGCTTAAAAAGGTTTTCTTTTAAAAACTCATAGAAAATGGAATTCATGGAAAATAAACCTTTCTTTTGCAGTTGATTTCATCGGTAACAAAATTGGATAAGTGAGGGAAAATATTCCCTTCTGTCAAAATTAAATGTAACACACAAAACAATAATATTTACTTTTAAAGAAAGTAGGTGTTTTTTTTTGGTCTTTTTTCTTCTAAAACTAACTTAAAAATATTAAATTTGGAGATATACTCCTCCATGTGAATATTTCTGATATACTAAACGTTCACCACTGGATCCTGATTATTTTCATCTACGGAGACACTGTGTCAAATAATGATGTAAAAACTTGTTTTGAGGTTCAACTTGTCTTTTCCCCTTGAAACTGCAAAAAAAGAAATAGAAATAAATAGGTGTACATAGTAACTAAAATGGTCTTATATCAATAATATTAAATTACAATATTATTACCCATAGATTACACTAGCATATCATAAATTAGAAACATGTCGATTGATGATGTAGAACACTCAAAAACTATAACTTCAAATATATGTAATTTGCAAAACAGTAACATGTAAAGGTGCAAATTCAATCATAAGACATTTCACGTAATTATTTTACTTTTGATTAACAGTTAATTTTGACAAAACACAAATTATAGTAAATAACAAAATCAAAATCCATATATTACCTTAATTTGATGTCCTCATCATTCTTTTATGTCCAAATGTTTTTTTCTGTCGACTGTTTTTCATGTATACAAATATATACATTGTTATCAGCTAATTGTCATCAAACATTAGAGTCAGTCTATAAAAAAACAAATCCAATGATTATTGACAAAAATTAAGTTATAAATTTACTTTGACAGTATACTTTTGTTGATAGATCCCTACTTTGACCTTTTACGTGTAGATCTATTTGAATAACAATAGATTAAATCTCAAATATTGACATGTGTTCCTTTGTTAACAAATACGTTGTGGTGAAATACCTTTTGTTATCTAGTCTACTAATCTGAGAGATTAAGGTCATGATGGGATCTTGGCTTAAAATGACAACACAAATAAAACAAAATAATTGACAGAATTTCATACAATGTCTATATCATTTGAATCCCAAAGTACGAGTTAAATTAGGGCGAATCAGAACATGTTAATAATGAGATAATTGAAAATCATGAAAATATATATTCCTTATGTAACTAATAATTTTTCAGTTATTATACTATGCATGCAGTAAGTTTAATAATAATCTACCTCCAAAAATATCACTTACTTTTTACTTCTATGATGTCTATAAAGTCCTTTGTCTTTGTTTGAATTTGAAAACAAGTTGTTGTTGTAGCCTCGTTTTGAAATTCATCAAGTTTCCGTTATTTTTTTCAATTTATTTAAAATACTAACATTGTTCCTTTCTATTGTCTAGTATAACAAAAAAAAATTTTAACAATACAATGGATGTGAAGAAAAAAATGAATAACAAAATTCGAATGATTATCTTGAACTTAAATAAGAGCCACCTATCGGGTTTATAAATCAGAACAAAGGGAAGTGACTCAATCAAGACTACTGTGTTAGATTTCACTGAAATCCGACGTCGTATCGACGTAATTCCAACACGTTGATACGACGTCGTAAATACAACGTTGTGTCAACGTTGTATTAAGGATTTTGACGTCGCGACATAAATCCAACTTAGATCTAACGTTGAAACAACGTCAGGTGTTTGCTGGGGTGTGATCGTAAAAGACGACTTAATGGTTCGAATAACTCTAGAGTCTATGCATCTCTTAGCTTCAGCATATGAGTTGGTTTTGACCACTTGTGTTTCTTTTAGTTTGTAAAACCTGAGGGTAGCCAAAATCATTCTTGCCTTATGACCTAAATAGCGTTGTGGCGCCGTAAAATAAAATAAAACAAACGTTAACTATTGATACATCTTTGTACGAAATAGCAGATGTTAAATTCTTGTTTTAAAACAAATACATAGAAACATTATAAACTATAATTTGAATGATTGTATCCTGTCTGTAAAAAAATATTCATTATACTTACGGTCAGATATACATATTTCTATCGAAGACATAACAATTTCAAACTCATGACTGATTTTTTTTAAATATATGTAATTATGAACTGTTTTTCTCTTTAATATGAGATTTACCTCCAAACAATTCACGAGACTAGGCACAAAGCACTAACAAATCAAAATTTAAAAAACAAAAACAAAAAAACAACAAAAAAACAATAATAAAAAAACACATTAATTATGACATCTTGAAAACATTTCAATTTATCTATTATATAACAGTCCATTAAGGAAATTTAATCTTAGATTAGTAAGTTATCAAATTTCAGGAGAACACGAGGTCGGTATTTCACATTTGCATCTTGGGAAAGCATAGAAGGTGTTATGTCAATTAGGGTGTTTTTGTCAAGTGTTGAAGCACGTAAGTATAATAATGTTATTTTACAAAATACACTCCGACCATTTTGTGTAGAGAAATAGCTAAAGGAACGTCAGTGTTTCTACTCAGGTGCCCGTTCGTGTCTTAAATAATGCACGACGGAGCACCTTAGGTCTTCCTCCGCCAGTAAAAGTGAAAAGTCGCAATGCGACCTTTAATGTGTTGGTGCGGCATAAAACCCAACCAAGAAAAAAAATGAAAAGAATGAAAAATAACCAGTTCTATAACATGTCCTCTCATGAGAAAACACATTCAATCATATTTACTAAATGACAGGAATAAAACCTAGCACTTACCTTGTAAGATGTTTTTGCAATATTTATCTGCTGAATATTTCAACCAACAACAATAGAGTGATAATAACAAATAAGGTAATAATATCAATAACAATAAACAATGCTTCAATAACAAATATATTTTTTCAAGAAAATATAAATTTTTTATACAATCAAGTTATGACTATTTGCAACTAAAGTGGATAGGTCTACAATGGGCATATTTTCCATAAATGTTTCAAATATTGATAAAAACAATAGAATATTTATCATTTGGATATTCCAATAAAATCTCGCTTGGAAAAAAATGAAAATAAAGTTCTGAATGATTTAGAAGGAACATTTATCTGGTGATAAAAAAATATTTTGTTCTAGAACACCTTTTTATCCCCTTTATAAATATCTGTACTGTCGGATCATGCATTTCACAATCGCCAACAATTTCAACTTATAATTCTTTTGTGGTTGGTTGTAATGTCAAATATCAAATACTATCAACTTTTGATTGAGTCTGTACATTAGCAATAATGATAAAGTGAAACATCCCTCACACTCCTAGCACTGGCCTGTGCGGTACTCAGTTTTCAACACTTAAAAAGTTTTGGAATCAATGATCAGAAAAATCTAACAACATTGGAGTAAAGTACGGCGCTTTCTACACCTGCCACACAGCTCTTGACACCTGTTTTTTTAATTTTATAAAACACGGGATATAGTGTTATCCCCTATAGGCATTAATCACAACAAAATAACATAACAATTGCAGACTCGGTTTAATTAAGTCTGTACAATAGGGATAATGATAATGTGCAACATCCCTCACGCCCCATAGCACATAGGTTTGAGAGACATTTAATTTTCAACACTTAAAATGTCACGGTTTCAATCTCACGTTGTAGTTTAATAATATGTTTCTTATTAAGGTTCTTTTCATAAACTATACAAGTCTAAACAAATACATGTTTTTGTATTGAGTTTTTTAATCTTTCCAACATTAAATCTAAAATGTGTGTAAGTCATGCTATCCTGAATAGTTTTGATATGGTATTGCTTTTTCATACTTATAGAAAATGGTGAGTCATGCTTTGAAAGTATTGAAATAGTTGACAAACAGGTACCTGGCAGTCAAATAACTGTTTCGTCTGCGCACTCAATACAGATACCATCAGATGTCACATACAAATTAACTGGTTGGATCCCTGACTTGACAGATATTACTCCTTGGATTTTGGTTTGTTGAGTTTATTTTCAGATTCAGACTGCATACTTCATGGAAGCAATGATAAAGTATTCATAGATATTGATTTTAACTGCATACAACTAGCACTTGCTGTCAGTCGATTGTATTGTTTTTGTTTATATCATGATTATAATAATAACTACAGAATGACAAGAATCAAAGAAATGTGTTGTTATAATTTATTAAAGTAACTTAGATGTGCTGTGAAATCATCGCAATGACTACTTAAATGGTAACGGAATATATAATTGTTTCGTTACCAATTTATTCAGTTAACGGAGAAAATTAATATATCAAAGTATGTACACCTTCTTTGTTACAAATCTTTTCAAGAAACAACCATTAGTTTATGAATAGGTTAAACCGTTTAAAGCAAACATTGTATGTTCTTACTGTGTTTAAATGAAATGACATATCTAATCATTTGAGAGACGTAAGTGATTTGTAATCAAACATACGCTTGTTCTAGCTTAAATTATGTTTCTTGATCTAGGTGGATCTAATTTCTACAACGACACTAGAAGGAGTTGGTATCTATTTTTTCAAAAGTTGTGATAGGTGGACCAATTTCAGTTTATCTTTTGGCACGAGAAAGGATCAATTGCAGATGTACAAGGACATGGTAATCGAATTTCGTTTGCCTAACAATTGTGCATAATATAAACAAAATACTTTACTTCCTGTTTTTTGACTGAACTATATTTTTCATTAATTCTCAGTATGGCTCTTTCCTAGAAAACCCATAAAAGTCATATGTATGTCCTTTTCCTACGAGTATTAGAGTATTCCACGAACAGGCTTTATCAAACCAAGCCTGCAGCATTTGTTGTTTTAAGAGTTCTTCAGGAATTATTTTTTCTTTATTTAATCCTATCCTGTTAATACATTTTAGCCTTCATTTCTGTCCATCGTTCTATCAATAAAGACACGTCTATTGTTTTTGTTTGAATCCATTGTCCGTATCAAATGTACATGCAGAGTTTTCAAGAGTATTAAGGTGCAGCAATCAAAACAATATAAACATATAAATACATCAACCAACGAAATGTTTAAAAAAAAGAATTGTATAAGAATTGATTGGGCTTTTGTTCACAGCGTGATTATAAAACGAATACATTTTGCGTTGCATCTATCAAGAGGGGTTTAAACAGTGTGAATGTGAGGCTTCCTCTAAAATAATAAAAGAACTAGGCATTTTATTTTTGGAGTTAATAGAGCATCTAAATAGAACATACTATATTTATATACGCTTCCTAATTTTAATACAATATTGAAATGGGTTTGATCTAATCCATCGGCATTTTCTATATTCTAAAATATACCGGTATTCATGTTTCAAGAATCTAAATAACTCAGAATTAATGTTGTTGTATAAACAGGAAGAAAAAAAGTAGAAGCTATAATGGAGATAGGTTTTGATTTTCAGGAATTTAGGATTTTTCCACCAGAAGACTCGTTGAACAAAGATCAGATGTTTACTTTTCCTAGACCAATCAAAGCAAGATACGTACAATTCAATGATTCAGTTGAAAATCCATCGAACAAACCTAGATGCCTTATTTTTCAATTATACGGGTGTAAATTAATAAGTAAGTAGATTATTAATGACATACAGTTAAAAGCATCATATTTTTATTACATGTACTACATATGTATTAAATAATAACTTAGATCTTTAACAAAATCCGATACATATTTTACTTACGTTATGTAATTTTTTCAAGTTTATTGAAAGAGACTACAAGACTAATTGGGCCGAGTTTATCTAATACAACGTTTTTATATTTGATTTGTATAATATGTTTACACATGTCACTTGAATGAATAAATAAATTACTTACTTAAATCGTATTAATATATATATATATATATTTCATTATGCCATGTGATCGATATTCGTTTTATTTCTAATATTATTTTATCCTCATATTTGTATGTATCATATTTGTCTATATAAAATGTTCTCAATATTTATGTCCACCATCCTGTATATTATTCCCCTTTCATCACTTACTTATACTAACAACTTATTTTTTATACTTTATTGAGACGTAACTTGCATGCCGGCATCAGTTCTTACAAACTTGCCGAACAAACCATTTCTCGTATGCGCAATTGATTTCGTTAGTTTCAACCAGAAATTGTTGTTATTTATTTATTTATATTATCAAGGCTTTTGTTTATATTCTTAACTGACACAAACAGACTTTAACAGACATTAACAGTCGTTAACATACAAAGAAGAAGGACCATATGACATAAACATTTGTCATTAGATATTTATCAGAATATATATTGTTGAACAGGATTTACGGACATAAATAGAAACAGTTTATCTGAAATGCTGCCTCTTGAACAAGAATTGCGATCTGGAGACTCAACGTTTGTTAGAAGTACAAATGTGGAGGAATGTAAAGCTCTTTGTAGTTCAAAATACAATTGCAGTGTAGCCAGTTTTAGTGAAGAGAAACTTTGTTATCACTACATGGGTAGTGAACTTGGAATATGGAAAAGTGTCGAGATTGCCAATGGTAGTCAGTGGTTTGCCAAACTACAAAACAATGGTATGTCAGCATTTTATCATAAAAAATGATTTATCAACTTTTTAACTGTTCATATTGTTGTATTTCGTTGAAAGGAACTTTTATTACGGTATAGCTTGAATAGAACTGCAGTATTAACTGATATGACCCAAAAGCAAACGAACTTTTAAACATTCAGGGGCCAACGGGCCTCGTAAAAATTAGATATATCGAGTTTCAGTGCTCAATATCACTCGTGCACTGTCCACTTTTCGTTAAGTATAATTACACGTTTTGGCCATATTTGACCATATTTAAATGGATCGATGATGTTATATTAGAAACGACGCTTTATGCGATGATTTTACATTATAATATTATGGATTATTGAATGAGTGTAAATTCATTACTGAAGATGAATACAATTATATTAGGCGAGCATAATATTATTTAATTCAACAAGTTCAATACATTTTGTGCTGTAGCTACACAAATGTAATATTGTATATAAATTGATATAATATCATATATCACAAATTGAAAGTCTGGTAATATAATGATCAAGAAACTCATTTTGCGATTTAGTGATATATTAAAAACTTAGTCAATCAATATGGATTCAAAGCCACGGTCATAACATTTGGTCGGAGTCGCAAAAGAGGCACGTGTTAGTTTAGTTACCAAGGCTTTTGTTTCAAACACTTTTGTCACTTTAAAAAAGGAATCTTTATTTAGTAAGGCATAAAAATGTGTTATTAGGGTAGCATGTTCTCCAGAAATAGGTAGGGTAGGTGGGATTTCTTTAAAAATCATGATAAGTTCTAGACCTCTAAATCCGGAGAACATTTTCATGCCGTTTTGTTTAGTTGTTATTGGTGGGTTACGTAAAAATCGGCAAAATTACATATAAATACTTGTTTGGATAGACTCTTTTATTGAATTCAATTATAGGTTTGTCAGGAGAATGAGTGCCTTGATATTATTTAATCTTAGGAAGGATTTAGTAATAAAAACTAGAACCAACAAGTTATGCACCGCCTGACTAAAAACTGAAATATTCTCAGTTGGAAAACTAGCCTGTAATTATTTAATTAACTTTGTTTTTTAAACTTTTTCTATCTCAAATCCAAATATACATTAATACAACAAACTCTGATCATTATGTACACACAAAACAAAGATCTCTGATCATTATTATCAACCAAAACAAACACGCGTCATTTATCAACCGCTTATATGAAATACCTTTTTACGTATTGATACGGAACAATACTAGACACCTGGCGAGTCCAAGCTCTAAACAACTTATGATCAAATAAAACTAAACAACTTATGATCAAATAAAACAATAAAATCGTCACAAAATGAAGAACACAAAATAATTATTTTTATACTCGAAGATACATTATAAACCACAAACATTCAGTCAACAATATTATCCGCACAAAATCCAATCAGACTAAAAGAACAACTGAAACTAAAACACGCAATATTTAGAAATATCTTCAAAATCAAAGCATCAACTAATATAATCTTGACCAGGCAAAATCACTCTAATCTTTCAACAAATATCAACCAAATATTTCTTACCAAACAGATATAACTCAACAACCAAACATATTGCAACAACCAACACAACTAATTACAACTAATGAACCCTGATCAATTAAGATCACCACTTCTTAAAAAATAAACGCTACACACTACAAGTGTGCCTTCCCTAAACTGATGTAAATTTCTCCTAAATCTCGCATATTTGCTAGCTTAACAATTTAGCATTCACATGTACATATTTTTTTTACACAAAGCAACAGATTTAAAAATAGGCTTCCATTGAAACATGATATTTACACTTCATCTCAAATAATGCATCGCTGTAAGGATATATTAACTTGTTGTCAAATATATATATCTACATATAAACTGTTTTATTATTCTGAGAGCCCCAACTCAAGAAAACACTCCACTGTTTTCAAACAATATAAATAATCTACAATGTCTCTGTTCAGGTATCGAGTCTACTTAGGTAATCTGCACACACGTTGTCCTTTCCTTTCACAGTTACTTTTCTATACTTATAGTTCTGTAGAAACAAAGCCCATTTCATTATGCGGCCAATGTCAACTTAAATCTTCTGAATATATGTTAAAGGAGCATGGTCAGTATGCAGCTGAAAATCTTTTCCATAGAAATATTTGTTGAATTTCTTTATTCCAAAATCTTTGCAAGACATTACCTTTCGATCTCTTTCTCTTTTTAACAATTTCTCACTCGCAAAAGCTATTTGAAGCAAACCATCATCAAACTGTTAAAAAGTGCAACCCCAACCCCGGTGTGTAAAGCATCACATTGCAAAAAAACGACTTTGGAAAGCGTAGTATTGGTGATCGTGTCAATGCTTGCTTTAATGTCGTTAAGGCCTTTTGATGTTCTGGTTTCCATATGGTTTTATTTGGCTGTCCTTTCTTTGTAAGATATGTCAATGGTGCAGCAATTTCTGCAAATGAAGCAATAAATCTTCTGTATTAATATCGAGCTAAATTAAGAAATTATCTCAGTTGCTTCTTTGACGCTGGTCGCATAGCGTCTCTAATTTTACTCAATTTGTCATCTTTTATTTGCATATGACCTTTGCCAACAACTTGACCCGTAAATGGTATCCTTTCAAATCCAATCACAAATTTAGAAGGTTTAACTGTGATTTTGCTTCTCGTATTCTTTTGAACAACTGTCTCAACATCTTCATAAATCTCTCTCGTGTTACCGTATGTCAAAGCATATCGTCTACATAATCATCATTATTAATCACCCCGTAAAGCAACTTCTGCCTTATTGTATTTAATGTTGCACCAGAATTTACCATTCCAAATGGCTTCTCTCTGAATCTTCTGCTGTAGAAAATGCAAATGTTTTGAGTTTGCTTCAATAGGTATTTGCTAAAAACCTTAAGTCAAATCAGTTTTTTGTGAAAAACTTATCTTCTTTGAGCTTTGCCAATTACCCAGTGGTTCTATATCAAACTTTGTTACAGAGTTTAGTCGTCTGAAGTCAATACAAAGCGATTTGTAGTATCATTTTTCTTCACCAAAAAAAATGGAGAATTATAATCGGAATTTGCTGATACCACATTCAAGCATTTTCTTAATTTCACCCTCTGCCGCTGTCCTTTTTTCATATGGCATCGTGTATTGTCTAACACAAATTGGCGTTTTGTCAGTCAACTCAATTTTGTGAAATTAGATCTGTAGATCC
This sequence comes from Ruditapes philippinarum, assembly GCF_026571515.1. Classification (NCBI taxonomy): domain Eukaryota; kingdom Metazoa; phylum Mollusca; class Bivalvia; order Venerida; family Veneridae; genus Ruditapes; species Ruditapes philippinarum. The sequence goes on from NW_026853377.1 coordinate 42,211, forward strand.
AGGAACGTCAGGAAACATATCCTCAAATTCTTGAAGCAAAGCATTTACTTCTGTTTTTTCGAGTGATAATTTGTCATATACATTCACAACCCTGTACGTCTTTTCATCCTATGTATCTACTGTTTCTAAAAGATTTTCATCATCAACCACCCCAGTATCATTATTATTTCCAGCTTCTATTTTAGTTACAGTCGCACACATCCTATCTTTTTGTTCTTCATATTTCTTTAGAAGATTTATGTGGTACACCTAATTACATAACCTTCTTTTACTTTCTAGTCAATCTTGTTAACTGTTTCACTTACAATAAATGGACCTTTCCATTGTAACATTAGTTTTTGGTGTGTTGAAGGCAGGAGCAATAACACTTGTTGATCTTGTTTGTCATACTTGTATCACTTTTTAAGACTTCTTGGTCCTGTTTTCTTATCATAATGATGTTTGCACTCTTCTTGTGAGTTGCTGAAATTCTCTCTAGCAATCATGCGCGTTTGTTGTAACCTATTTCTCAAATCTATGACTTTCTCATAGGTATTACGTGTATCTCGAACTTCTATCTCTGTGCATAATTCTTTCAGTGCTTGCATTGGACTCTAACAGTTCTGCTATATAGTAGCTCAAATGGTGATAACCCAGAACGTGACTGAGGGACATTTCTGTATGCAAAGAGAACCGCGGAAAAATGTCTTTCCCAATGCTTAGGTCTTTCTTGGCAAATTTTCTTAACAATGCCTTTAAAAATACCATCCGTTCTCTCACAAATACCTTTGCATTTTGGATTGTACGGGGTGCTAATCAACTTTTTAGGGATAGAAGTCTACAAACTTCTTCCATGAGTTGTGGTGTGAAATAATTACCTCTATCACTAAGTTTTTCCGATGGAAAACTTACTTTTGCAAAAATGTCAACAATGCTTAGATTATATTTTAAGTCTCTATTCTTGGTAAAGCAACAGCTTCTGGGTAACGAGTAGCATAATCAACTAGAGTTAATATGTACTTTTCCTATTTCTGAAACAGGCAATATTGGTTCTATCAAATCAACTGCTATTCTTTGGAAAGGAGTGTCAATAATAATAGGCATTTCACCTAAAGGAGTTTTCTGAAGTTTACCCCTGGGCACCGTCTTCTGACAAATATCACAGGAATGACAAAATCTAGCAATATCACCAGAAATACCTTGTCAGTGAAAAAAAGACTGTATCTTGTCTAAAGTCTTGCATACAGCCAAGTATTTCTTACCAAACAGATATAAGTCAATAACCAAATATAATGCAACAACCAAGACAACTAAATCAAATAATGAACCCTGATTAACTTAGATCATCACAATTAATTTTCACAAACTTCAACAAATCAACAAAACTGCCTTCAAAACAACAAATTCTCATCTTAAAAACAAATAAACGCTACACACCTCCCTTGAATTAATGTAAATTTCTCCAAAATTAACGATTTTACATTTACATGTAGATAACTTTTTTATGCACAGCAAAAGTTTAAAAAATAGCTTTCCATTAAAACATGATATTTTCACTTCATTTAAAACAATGACCTTCATAAAACATTTATAGGCCTAATTGCATCTAGGTTTTTTTGTTTAAACAGATATGGTGCCGTTTCCAAGAGCTACCACAACAGGGGCGTTTTCTGGAAACGTACAGTATTTAGATGGAGACTCGATACTAACATCACTAGGTTACCCTTTGACAGTAATATTGGACAGTGATGTACAGTGGATTGTAAATTTTGAACCCCAACAGTTTGCCAAATTTGTTTTCACAAACGTATCACTATCCGAGGTAAGTATCCATTTTTTCTTTTTCTTTTCAATTCTCATACCTGCAATCACTTCAGTTTTATCATAAGTTATCATTAACTTTCCAAAATCCAGGACGTATTTCAGGGTTACCTTGACTCAACCCTTTTCTTTTTTACTACCATTCTCAAAATCAAATTCTTACCTCAGATATGTATTTCATGTATACATATGAATGAACATGTATATGTTCATTCTATAATGATTTAATTTATTGTTTTAAAAATATATAAGAGAGCATGCTGAATTTTTCTAAAAGAGGCAAAATGTAGAATGTGTGATGAGTGTTATTTCGACTTTCAAACAAAAAAGCAAATTGCCGCAACTATACTTATATCAGAAAAGCAAAGGAAGCAACATGTAGTTCACATATATAGCCTATAATTGATCTTTGGTAACTATAAAAAGTCAACAAATATAAAAAAAAAAATTAAAGCATTTTCAGACGTCATGGGTATTTTTGCAGCCTGATAATATGTTATTTTTACACAGAGTGAACTCATTGTAAAAGCATCGCAAGAGGTAAACAGAGGATTTATCATTGACGAGAATCTCAACGATGAAGTATTTGTTTTAGAAACAAACCAAAGCCTGTTGTTTTTAACAACAATTTCTAAAACGATATGGTCACCAACGGTTAAATTCCGGGCAATTGTAACTGCTGAAGGTACAATATACTATCATATGTATTTCTGGAAACTGGTATAAAAATATTTAAATGATCAGCTTTAATGTTCGTTATATTTTGTAACATCTCATCACAAATAAAATTTAAGTGATTTTTTTTCAAAATCAAAAAGAATAAAATCGTCTTGACTTGCCATTCTGCTTTTTTTTTCAAATAACCGTACAAATAATATCATTTAGTTAAAACACATGTTCCTAGCAATCAGTTATGAAATATATATTAATACTTACGTTTGATTATCTAACATGATTTTCATTCCCTTAAAAATAAACATTTTAATAAATCTTATATTGTGCAACTAGTGTAAACATTTGTCATTCTTCCTTAGCAACTCACTAACTATTTGTTTGTCTTTCAGAAACCCCAGCCTGTTTTTCACTCGTTTTGGATATACTTTCTAAAACAAGAAAAGAACTATGCAATAAACCAAGTATGTTCCTGACATCCCTTTCATATTTGAATCTTGATCAACAACTTAAGGAAGAAGAGTTTATAATTCAAGCCGGAAAGCATCAAAGCATTGACTTAATTTTCGTCGACTTCTACATGCCGTGTTATAGCAAGGATTTTAACGGCAAGTAAAATCAAATTATGAAAGCGTTTGGAAAAATATTTACACATTCGTAAATGAAGAGTTGTTTAAAATTTTGCAATATTTGGACCAGGTTGTTAAATTTAAATGACAACAAATTCCATGAAAGTATACAAGTACTTTATTGTAAGATTGTGGCAGGTACCCGAACAAGAAAAGTTGGCGGTTTGTGTTCAGATACCTTATTTGTGAACTTGACTTTCGTTGAGTTTGACATTTGTAGAACGTTGGAGACATATGGGTTTATCAATAGCTTTATGTGTAGAAATATACCTAGTTTTAGGTTTTAGTTACATTTTAATTTTAGCAGATAAGAAAATAGTTTAAGACTGCAACTTCTATTGACACAAAATGGAAAGCCTACACTGATTCCTTTAAATCAAAGACACAAGCCAAGAGAATCAATTTCATTTTGACATAGAGTACCAAATATATACTAAATAATAATAGAAATGCTTTTAACTCAATGTTTTATAGACATGCAACTAGTATGTATAGTTTTACATCAAATGTCTACTGAATGAAGTAGACCGCACGACGGAAATATTCCATAGTATTTATGGATAACAGGGGTATTATTGCAGCCTGATAATATGTTATTTTTACACAGAGTGAACTCATTGTAAAAGCATCGCAAGAGGATTTATCATTGACGAGAATCTCAGTCTTTTTTCTTTTTCTTTTTTTTTTATAGTATTTATGTTGTTTTTTTGCAAAGTTCATAGTAAATAATTGCGTTTTAAATGTTGCGTGTGTGACATCATTTCTTACATACTTATTTATACTTCAAAGCTTTGATAACTTGTAAATATTATCTTATTCATCCCTGTATTTCATTTTTCCGGTTTCAGTCGGAACTTTTAAAGGAGAATCGTATACACACGTTACAGGTATATACAGTTATTATATTATTATTATATTTATTACTTATAATTTTTGTTGGGATACCTTATTTGTGTAGTTGGCTTTCGTTCGGTTTGGCAAAAATCTTCAGAAAATCTTTGTAAAATTATTAAATAATGCCTAAATGTCAAGTTTATTACTTGTCCTTGATGATATGATAACATAAATGCTGTATTTACTACTGTTGTTAATAATGCGTCTATAAATCCTTTCTCAAAATGTCAAAATTATAGGTAATATTAATAAGCATTATTTTATAATTTTACATAGATTTTATATATGATTATGTGCCAACTAGTTATTATATAGCTGATAACTTTCATTTGTTGATTGGTTGTAGAAGTTATTGAATAACTAGCATATGATGTATTTTTAGCAAACGTTAAAGGTAACTTAGTGAAATTGGCCATCGTGTTATAAAGTAATAGACTATGCATATTTTTTGTAATTTATCAAATTGCTTTGACATTTTGAGATAGGATTTATAGATGCATTATTAACAACAGTAATGAATACAGCTTTTATGTTATTATATCATCAAGGACAAGTAACAAACTTGACATTTCAGCAGTCGTGTCCTACAAATGAGGCTTGTGAAATATTAGCCACTGTAACATTGTTACTATGAAGTGGACTGAACTGAACTTTGTACTATTATATTAAAAATGATTTGTACAAATGATATTTTCATCTGAATGCAATATAACTTGCTTGGCGTTCTTGATGCATATTAAATCAGCTCTAACTCTATAAACGAACGAGATGAAGAAAATGAAAAATAGGCATACATTGGTTAAACAAAAATGTTCAAATGTATTAAGATGTATTAAGGTTTAAAACGCTCATATATTTAAGCTGTCTACTTTTCAACTTGTATGCAGTTTATTCATAATTCTAGAATTATGATTCTTGTATTTTCTTGCGTTAATTATAAGAATTAAGCTTGTCATTCTAGAAGTAGTCCTCATACAAAGGAAACACGTGCTGATTGTAAAATGATTTAGATCAGCTGAATTGCTATAATAATCTCAATCTGCGTTGAAACAGATATGATATTTGCACTTCTTTGTTCATCTCATTGGAGCTTTTCCACGGATCTTATTCCCAAGACATCATGATCTCGTTTACACGAGATGTTCTAACGTTCCATCAAATCTGCACATTTAATGAAAGCGAGAGCCATCTCTATTTCGCTTTTTTTAAATATTAGAAAAACGGACATTCTTTAAAGTCATTTATCATTTCGATAATTTGTTGATACGTATATAAGGTCCTTAAGCTTGGTTGTACTGGCACATCAACACTATGATTTTATTTCTAAAAGTCTGATTTAAACTTGCAAATCTTCAATTTTCTTTCAAATGTTTGCACTACATATTATATAATTCATATAGTAATTATAATTGTTCAATTCTGTTTGATAAATAATATTTTATAACATTGAAATAGGCCCATTCAGATCAAAATTTGCCATCAAAGATGTTGGAAGTGAGAATGAGTTTTGTACAGGAGTGTTGCCCCCAGACACATACAAATCAAAAGGTTCTATAATTCATTTGCATTACCGGCCGCATCGCTTTCTGAAGTATCCGCGTATAATTGGCGAAAGAATCGGGCAAAGTGAAGGATTCCGTATACAATACAAAATATCAGAACATTCGTTTGAGAAGTATACTACTGAGGCTAAAGGAAATAAATCACTACCAACAAGTATATATATAATATTCTTTAATGTAAGGCACATTCATAATGAATATTGTTTTCATCATTTCATCAAATGTACATCTACGGACATTTTTTACAATCGGTATTATGTTTCCTATATATTTCAATAAATTCAATAATTTTCTTTCTGTATAGAATAGTAAAAATATCAAAAGAAATACTTTTCACGAATTGAATCTGAGAAGTTTGAAAACAGCGCGCAAAGGGGAGTAACTGAACTAACATTCTAGATTTTTAAGATATCATTTGTCTCCCTTGACTAAGACACCAAAAACTACTAACTATAAAAGTTTATATATGAATTATTTCAAAGTTTATAGGTCTTTTGTGCAATTCTCTTTTTAATGGTAGAAATTAATTATAACTTTCGTCTAGTTGAACATCGCTTTGAGAACACAATCTAAAAGTTCTAAAGAAACTATAAATGATTCTTTTTATATTTCAGCATGTTCCAGGCTTTTCAAAAAATGCTACACTGTATTCTCTGAAAAAGTTTCATGGGATATTGCAAATGATAAATGCCGTAAGCGCAATGAACATCTTGTGACTATAACATCAAGAAAGGAAATGACTTACATCCAATACTTGCTTAGAAGCGCATTATATTATCAGCGGAAGACTGAGCTAAAGAATGAACTTCAAGCTAATGATCAAAAACTTAACGGAGCACATATTGGTAACTCTCCTTTATTTAAACGTGATGTTATTGGTAATTTTTAAGATATTGTTTTCATTTGTTAATAAAATGAGATGTAAAAAAATGCTATTCGTGTACCCTTGCATGTGTATTATACTGTTTCGTTGTTTTTGATTTTTAAAGGTTTAAGGCGAGTTAAAGACAAACAATGGCGGACGAATTTCAAATGGTTAAACAGATACAACTCTACGTTCAGTGCTTGGTAATAAAAATATTGTTATTATAGCAACCTTTTTGGTAACAAATTTATAAATGATTATATCAAACCGTGTGTAAAGTATTTAACTGTCGACCGCAAGAGAAAGTTTAAAATGTGGATCATTTACCAATTTGATATTTGAATACTTTATGTCTGTTTTTAAACATTCCATGGAATGAATTTTAAGACTTTTAAGGATTTTAAAATTATACTGTTTGATTTTTTCCCTTCTATTCATTTTTATTCATGATCAAATTAACATTTTGATAGAATCTTATTTCCGGAAAAATTGCACAGTCATTGTGGTGCATTTTATAGAAGCTCTAGTTGTTTTCATCTTTGTGGAAATTTAGTATATATTAAGTTATATGAGAACTATCTTCTGTGTACAAGGTCTATACTATTTTTAAAGGGATAAACCTATTATAATTGCCTTAAACCCTGATTTTGTGACTAATCCTTTCGCTTGTTTCTGATTTGCCATTTATTTCATAATTCCCAGATTCTTTGACAATGTATGGTTTTTAGTTTCATTTGTTTGGAAGCTCTTGCTTTTCATCATTGCAGGGAAAGCAAACAACCTGCAACTGGAGACTGTACTCGTACGTTATTCGAGTACTTTAACATCGAAGAACTTTGGGGCACTGAGGATTGCTTGTATAACCACGTCGAATTTTTCATCTGTGAGAAACCGTTTTCAGAGAACAAGATGAACACAAAGAGTATATTTTATTAATTTGATTAATAACAAGTTCTTTTATAAAGGTCTTTAAAAGGGGACCTTAAAAATCCAATATAACAATAGATGTACAAATGAGTGGTAAGTTTCATGATGGCGAACTTGGTGAAAGCGCCGGAATTTCAAAAAAGACAAACATTTCTTTCACGGGTTCGAGTTTCACAAGTTGTCTTCTTTTTTGTTCTTTTTTTTTAATTTTACATATTTTTACTTCTCTGAAAATCTTTTTTCACAAGATTGATTTTTTGAAGTATCATGGTTTATCTGGAGGCATGCAGCTTTGATAAGAAGTTCTTGTTTCGAGAAACTCGCAGATGGCTGAAAGATTCACATTTTAACCACAGTATTTTGTTCAGACTATGTACAAACGAGTAAAATATTTAAAACACTCAGCTATCGGGCTTATATCCAGAAGCTACGCACGTCATACAAATCACATAAACTTAAATTCTAATATTCTTTTTATTAACTGCACTGAGTTCTGTTTATACATTTTGTATGCATTTTCAGCTGGTGTCAAGGACGATGAATGTAAAACAGTCTTTAGGAAAGAAGACCTTGTTGCATCCCCATACTCTGGTAAAACATGTCAAAATTGGAAAAACCTGTCTGACACAGCTAAAAGTGATTTCGACGAGAAGTTTTCTTCTTCAGAAACTGCTTTAAAAAATTCGACTCTGTGTACAGATGTTACTTCAAATGATATACCGTGGTGTTATGTTAATGACCCTGGTGAATTTTTGCTGGAGCCGTGCTTTTTGCAATGTAAGATATATATTCAATATCATGTGATAAGTAACAATTAAAAAAACATCATCACTTCAGAGAGAACAATAAGACTTGTAACGACTAGAAAACATGATTTCTCCCAGTCGTACCGATACTATTGCGCATCAAATGCGCTATTTGGTTAAAATGTTAACGTCGATTACGTATGACCGCTTCTGTTTAAAAAACGTTCGACAAGTATTTCATTGAAACAAATACATCGACTGTTGGCTTTCCTTTAAATATTATTATAGGTTAAATTAGTATTCATATAATATAGATTTGGTAACATATACTTTCTTTTTTTTATAATTCTCTTTCAAGTGAATATAACCATTGGTTTAGACAAAAGTAACGCCAGTCTGCCTGAGAAAAAGAGGATATCTGACAAAAAATGCATCGATGGATCGTCAATACCTCGGGTGAATTGGTGTGATAGGAATTTTGACTGCTCAGACTACACGGATGAGTTGTCATGTCAGGATAGTTTTAACGGTTAGTGAAAGTAAATTGATATTTTAATGGTGTATCATATGTAAACACACAAAATGATACTAGTAAATAAATATACATTGCATAAACTAACACAAGACTAAGTATAAAATCTGGAAGAAAGTCATTAAGGAAGCATTAATCACGACAAAATTACATGAAAATTGCAGATTCGGTTTGATTGAGTCTGTTAACACTTAAGTGTTGAAATCAATACCCCTGAATGACCACATATATATAACAACACTGAATAAATCTGGCCTTATTGGTCTGCAAGACACAAACGACATAAAACAAGGACTCTGAAACATGTGAATCAAATAAATTTACAGAAAGAAAAGATTTAAAAATGCAATGAATTATTTACTTAAACATTTGAACATTTTTATTCATTGACCGTTATTAAATCATAAATGTATGCAATATGAACATTTTATAACGAAATTATAATTTTAAAGGATGCTTGGCATTATCCGGAGGTCAATGCTATTTTTCTTAAACTATCAAATGATGACGTATATCTTAGTACATCATCGGATACCAACGGCCGAAACACATGTTATTTTACATGTTAATCAACAGTGGGTATCTTATATGATTTTAGGAAAACAGTGGTAAATTCAAACGACTAGTGTAATGAATATTTGTTTTTAAAATGATTTATCTCAACCGCTTTCTTTTTCAAACGTAATTTGTATTCCATTGATGTTTATTAATCAACTATTCTGTTAATTAGTGTAATACGCAATAGTTTGTTTTATTAGATCACAATCTTACGAATGTTGGTAATACAATGATAAATTCTAATTTACCTCGACGACTCGAACCCGGAGCGTATTTCCATTGTGAAGAGAGCAAAGAATGGATATCTATGTTAGCTCAGTGTGATGATGTCATCGATTGTCTTGATGCTTCAGACGAAATCAATTGTTCGCACAGCAATATTGGTATTTTATCCTGTTTATATAGTAATTGTCCACAATCTATGCGTTTCCTTTGATTTTTTTCATAGTGTATTTGTTTGGTATTTTGCTAAGAGTTTCTTTTAACTGCCATCACTGAATTTGCAAAATATTTAACTTCATCAGATTCTCTTGGTTTATCTTGTTTATAGATAAGGATTCCTTGGTAATAATTTATGCTGTTATTAAAGCTGAGAAAATGAGTTTTTGTCTCCTTGCTTTGTATACAGTTTGATAGTTATAAAATCATTTTTTAGAAAAGAAACTTACCATGATTGATTCTTATTTTCACAATAACTTTTAAAATGTATGTGCAGCATGTGAGGACAATGAGTTTTTATGTGATGATGGACATTGTGTAAAGCTGAGTCAGGTGTGCGACTTTATATCTGACTGCGGGGATGGTTCGGATGAGTTCTGTGGTAAGCAATTACATTTCAATCAACGATTAAACAATCTTCTCGATGATTTGATGATATTTAAAGGCACGTTATGCCTCAAAAACGATTAAATGTTTACAACTTTAGAAAGGGCAAACATAAGTATTATTACGTTAAATTAATGGTTTTATAGTATTTAAGGTACATGTTACCTAAAAAAGTAGCTCAAATTATGAAATAATTTGTCATAAAAGTATGAAATTTAGTGTTTGACCATCAAACGACAATTGTTCAATTCTATGATATTTTTAAATTAATGCAACTTAGCTTATACTTATACAATTGGCTGTTGCGACGAACAAGACACATGATACCTTTTTTCCATTTTTGAACTCAATCTGTATTTTCATTAATCAAACAAGCCATGTTTTGACACCGGTGACAACATTTTATTTTACCGTTTATTGTAGTTTACAAACCATTTAAGCACCTTTTTTGCGCACTTTGTGAGGGTCTTTTACTGCTCATGTGTCAGCAGAATTTGAAAGATGTATCTATGCATTTCAAATTACGTCTTCCAATTGTATGAGCTCCTCCTAGTATTAAGTAAGATGTCATGCTTGCTATATTGCTTGTGGTTTATCTTGCATCAGAAGCAACTCTTTTTACATTGTAGCAAACAGGCGTTGCTGTACTAGGTCAATTGCAATTAACAATAAATATTTCATCCAAAAGGTCTTAAACAACCTATTCTAATGGTGCGGTTTGTTACCGCCTTTGAACTTTTCACTTGAATCTTCAGCACAATAGTTGTATAAGTACATACAATTAGGCAATGTGTAGCAACCAACAAACACAGCTAAACTTAATGTATTTCAAGGGGTAGATACCAAAACAAATGTTAATCTACATATTTAATAGGCTTGAATTTCTCGTGATTTTGCAATACTTGAATGAGCAAGGTAACATTTTTAGGTGCATTCATATTTTAAAAAACGTCATAATATCGTGATAAGATGCATTTGGCATAAGTTAATTCATTTACAGCGTTAATTTTACAGCACAAAACATATTCATATTATAGCAAGTCAAAGTATTATGTTACCATTTTTTGAAAATTTATTTTACGCTGACATCTAAGATTCACAGACAATTCGTAGTAACTGCTACATGTTTCCTTTTTTCTGCATGTCATGTGTTTTTTTGTACCGTTATAGAATACCAAGTGTGCAACGTAAATGAATTTCGTTGTGAAAATAGACAGTGTATTCAAGCTGAGAAACGATGTAACGCTATATATGACTGTGTCGATCATAGTGATGAAATAAATTGTGGTTTGTATAATTATGTTGTATTACGGTCTAAATCAATTTTAAATCGAATTTAGATATTAATATAGTTTATCAAAGCACTGAAATTCGAGATTTTATGTTGGTATTTAAAGCTAAAATGATAACAATTATTAATCTCTATTGAATGATAGGGGAACATGTTAGCATTTCTATGTTTTAACTGTAATTCTAAAATCCCAATCCATTGACCGTGGAGAAATAATGAGTATTGAATCGTACACAAAATTGTAGAAATTTAAATTCCACTTGCATAAACTAAAATAAGAATATTTAGAGGACAGTTTAAAATATACAGAACATAATATACAAATATTATTATACACTTTGGAAAAAAATGTTTACATGCAATTCTTAAAATTTTAAGAACATTCTTTCTAATTCGTACATGTACTTGTTTTGTTAGTGTCAGTTATATGTCATTAATACATGACGTTTAATCTTTAAATATCTTCTTCCTAAACGTACATCCCAGGGACAGTATAATTGGTAATAGTCTGTAGCATCTTCTATATAAGCATTAACAAGTGTGTTCAGATGACCCAGATTCCAATAGAATGTTTGTTTTTCTTTTTTATGATTAATTGTAATTAATATCATACTTGCAAGACATTCAGAGTCCTTACATACCGATGAGCGATAAAAGGTCACCATAGCTTTCTTGTATTTATTTATACATGCATATATTTTAAATAAATGATAAACATTTTGTTTTCTTATTCCTTGAGACTCATGTCAGAAATCATTTCTCTGTGCGGATGATTACAAATGTATTCCTCATCGACTGACGTGTGATGGCTACTTTGACTGTAGGGATAACAGTGATGAAAGGCTTTGTGTAGGTAATCCTCCAACTTCCGAAGACTTCAGTGGTAATTATATATGGACAGGGAAATTAAGTGACGGTAAGCAAAATTTTAAACTTTTTTTATTTTTCCTTATAAAATTCGTACCTGTAATTTCATAAATAAGACGTTTTTAACCTTGTGTGGGTTCAATATTGTATAAAATAAGATGTTTTTGGACATCCAGTAAATTAATACAGTTCCTTTTATACACTTATCTTTTTAGCGCTTTCAATGCTTCTCATATTTTCGGACAGTACATTTACATATTTTCTAACAAAAAGAATCTGGAAAATATGATTGTATATAAAAGTAGGAATAAAATTGATCAAATTTCAAGTTTCTTGTAAACTTTATTGCATTTTCACACATCTTGTTCTTTTTAATTTTCAAAGATTATTTGAATTAAAGCCGAATCAATTCAATTAGGTCGAATTGCATGTTGAGTGTTATCGTCTATTTTTGTTTGGTGAGTAATTTCTCGTTATTTTATGGACGACAGTGTAGGTAACTAAAGACAATAAGCAATAAGTTGCCACGATGAACAATACTGTTAAACGATCGTACAGTGTAACGTCAGCAAAGCAACATCCTTTGAGAGAAAAATATTTTGGTTGCTGCTAAGGCATGTTGCTTTACAGAGGTAAACTATGATGAAAAACTTAACTTTAGGAAAATAATATTGTTGTTGTAAAAATGCAATTTTGATCTAAATAGGACTGTTCTGCTGAAATTAAACTTTATTTTTCTCTCTCAGAGATGTATAGTTGGAATTTCATAACAAACAAGAACGAATCTGGAAGTTTTACATTTTTAAGACATCGTTTACTCGAAATATTTGCAGTCAACGATATTAAGAATGAGGTTTTTGGCGAGAGCTACACTTGTTTCATAAAGGTTAGTGTATTTAAAAGGCAGATTTTGTTGTCTTCTTACAGAATCGTAAAGCAATAATATTGATGAAAACACTTTGATTGGTGGGAACTATATTGAATAAACAGAATTTTGTCAATGGGTTAAATAATATCTACGACAAAAAGAAATTATATAAGACATTTTTGAAAAAATCACAGTGTTTTGGCAATATACAATTTAAGCGTTAAATGTTGTTATATTGTTCGAGTCCTTCGGAATCATTGAATCTAGCACTTTTAAGTGTTGAGAATTGAGTACAGCTTAAGCCGGTGCTAGGGGGCGTGATGGATGTTGCACCTTTTCATTATCAAACCGAGTCTGCAGTTTTCATGTAATTTAGCTGTATTTAATGATTCCGAGGGATCACCTTTTTATTAGATATTTAATTTTGTCACTCCTTTGCGCCGCACCAAATTTGTGATTTGTATCATTTTACTAAAAATATATTATTTAATGAATGGTAATTTTATTGTAGGTACAAGCCAATTGCAAGCTCAGATTTCGGGAAGCGGCTTCTGTTGATAATTACCACAATGATTTTGCATATCCGGCATGTCATTGCACAATAGGAACATTCAAAATAAGGCATATACGTCAAATGTATGTATTCAAATTATTACATTTTGTTGAAACATTGTAAAAAACAAACAAACAACAAACAATGAGAACCATTTATTAACGTGTTTCAATTTTCAATTAAATTGATGCATTTATGAATACGTCAATTTGTTTGGTCAGTTCATATAATTATCATTTTAGGTTTTGCAATTGTTTTGCTTATAAAAATCTTGCAAAAATTTTATGACCTTACGTAAGATATGTAGAGACGGAAAACCTTGGTCCTCAAAAATAAAAAGAAAGAAATTAAATTCTTGATGTAATATTAAAAATTCCAGGTATTCCGAGTTGGATATGGTTTCCTTAAAACGATGCAATGGTAGTGAAATCACAGAATCACATGTTGCTGGAGAAAGAATTACTGATATAAAAGACGTATTTGGTACGATTTATCGTGATCCAAACTACTTTTTAGACATGACGCCTGGACATCCTTATTGCACTTACGGTATGGCGCCTATTTACTTACTATATTAATCTTATAGTGTTTTCAAAACGATGTTTGTTCGTGCGGTGCCAAAACCTTTCAAATTGGTCTTTGTTCTTGCGTTTTTTTTTAAACAGAGCATTGGCTGACTTATTCTAGCATTTTGTAAAAAATAATTATGTTTCCATTATATTGCGTATATCTATTATCGGAAAAACTGTTTTCAATAATCATTACTTTTTGCTTTATGACCTTTGTTAAAACACGTTTTAAATTATCAGAATTCACGTTATGTCTTATTTTGATTTACAATACAACAATTCTACTACGGTATATTACATTTTTATTAAGAATTCAGAATATTGAGTTGAGTTGATTTAAAATATTCAAATGTTAAGTATTTGATTGCTTTATTTAAGAGTACAATGCAAGCGTTTTTGGTGAGTTTTTTCATTGCAAAAGAGATGACAGGGCAATACCAGAGTCGATGATGTGTATTTATGCAGTAGATGCTAGCGGTTACATGACTGGGTGTAGATCTGGAGACCATTTACAAAACTGTGGTACTGAGATAATTAGCAAATCATTATGAATAAAATATTTTTATTCCTGACAAAATATGTTGTGTCATTTTACAAATTAAAATATTCTTTATCCACGCTGCGTCTGTACATTAGGTAAGTTAAATTATTCATGCTCTTCATCATCGACTTTCCCTAATAAAATTGAACTGACATACAATTATAATCGAGAGATTCACTAGGATATAACGTTCACGCAAAAAAAAAACGCTGATGAAAATGTTGGCAGTAAGTATGATATTACGAAAATGCATACAAACAAGAAAAAATCAAAGCACAGAAGACGCTGAATTTGTTTGGGTCTCAGAATGTCAGAAAGGTGAAGGTTTTGAGATTATAAACCGATTTGTTTTTGTATAGTGCCAACAATGCTTTCCGGTGCTTTAACCGTAGTAAATTAGCTATCAGACTAATTGCAACACTGATATCCAATTCAATGTTTATATGACTTAAACAATTAAAAAAAATGGGTTGCCTTAACTGGAATTTGAACTCCCGACTTCTCGATTCCTAAGCGAGCGTGCAAATCGGCCACGGTGAAGTAATATGTTACCGGCCTGAAGAAACCCGTATTATTCTAAATTAGGGTTTTTAACTCGCTAAACACAGATGTAAATAATCATGGAGCTTACTATAAGCATGTATATCTATAAAAAACAAAACAATATTAGACATTTTCGACCATTCGGGAACTATTTTGCTTGAAAATTAATGCGTCGGTCATTTGACAATCTTTACGCAGTGATCTCCCCTGAATTTTTCGGCGTTAGTGTACATATAAAGGGGAGTAACCGCTTCAAAAAAGCGGACTACTTTCATCATTTGCAATCAGGGTCTGAAATTTTGCTGACGACCCAAACAAATAAAAATGAAATTGAGGTTATAAAATCATAAAATCCATATCAAATATTTTAAAATGATTTTATATAAAGAAAATGAAGTTGTGTTACAAAAACGAAACACAAGACTTCTAATAGCAAATATGATGATCGTTTATACGCTGCATGCCTCCAGATGAAGAACAATATTTCAAAAAAAAAAAATCAAACCAGATAAAAATGTACAAAAATTATAGGAAAAGTATAAAGATCCTGATAAAGGATAATTTGTTCAATTGCTCTGATATTTAAGTACAGTTTAACCATACTTTCTCCCAAAAAACATTTTCCACTGTATTAAGTTCTTATTATATTTTCTAGCAAACAGTTTATTTTACATGAGAACTTACTTAGTTTAATTTACACAAGAACTTACTGAGTTATAAATTTTGTCCAAAATAACGAGACCACCAATAACGTTCACGATCCTGTAAGTTTACTCATGCACATGAAAATATCGAAAAAATACCCAACATCCGAACTTATCAGGAACCCACAGTTTATGATATTCAATAAGTGTTTTTCAATAAAGCTCTGATAGAAGAGAAATTACACAAATTATTGTTGAATTGAAGACTGTCATTTAATGATAAAATGGCGGATAAAGTGAAAATATAATATTGCATAAAACAAAAACAATGACTAGAAAGTATTCAACTATAAAATGTTTTCCTTGAAAGACAAATTGGGGGGAACAAAACGCCATAATTGTGAACAAAATAGATCAAAAATGTAAATCAATCCCCCAACCACTTGGAAGAGAGATGTTGAGCACATCCTCTGAGGTAACATCACCCAAACTATCAAGATCGTTGTCACTCAACTACAAGATAAGGTAGTTGGACAGTCCCCCTCCGCTATATCCAAATATATATATATACTGACCTTCTGATTCGCATTCAGCCTTAACGCATTGGTCTTTTCCACAATGTCTTCTTTGTAAATACTGGCTGAAATTATTCATATGTGGATCTCCGAGCAACAGAATATTCGCGGTCATCTTTGGGCTTCCATAATATATCAATCCTTAAGGTGCATGTTGTCATTCACATTTTAAACAAAAAATGAAGCGTTCATAAATATAACATTGTTTACCTCGCTTCTAAATCTGTCTAAATACCACTGACAAATGCACACACAAATACGTCTAACTCCGCTTAATATTCACAAAAGACATAGCTCACATGATAATTGATAATATTTGAAAAATGATCGATATGGTTTACTTTTTGGTACGCATATAATCTAAGCGTAGAGTGAAAGTTGTAAATACAATCTTCTTTGTTTTAGTCTATGTTTGAATAAATTAGTGCAACATAAAATATGGACAATGTGAAATTTACACTATGGTCAAACAACATTAAATATGTGCCGTTGTGATAATAGACCTACAAACATGACCCAAAACCAAGATTGCTAGTGATATACACTACGTTATTCAGAAATGTATTAATTCCTTAAATAATTCATTGTATATATTATACAATCAGTGATTCAATTGATATGATGTTTATTATTTTCTTATCTTTTTGCATATTATTAAAGTATTTATAAATTTAATTTCCTACTATTTGCGTTGATGTTGATGTTAGAAAATGAGTTAATTCACTGAAACACAACAGGGTCATTTAGGAACACATACATCTTACAGCGTTCCATTTTTCAAGATAAATAACCCTACAAGAAATTATAATGCAAGCATTTTTTATTTGTTTATGTATAGAAAACTTAGAAATGACATATATAATTATATACTCTACTCTTTATCCATCAAAAGTAACATTAAATATTAAAATGAGTAGACTGAGTATCTTTTTAAAAGATAGTTCTTGTTATTTTTGTTTCTAGTGTTATCTAGGTGCCAGTAGCACGTGCATTTTTGTTATCAGTCTTGTGAAGAAAACCAATAATAAAAATAAACGTCAAAATTTTATTTTGTGCTACTACTGCTTTTAATATTAAATGTTATTTTTGATGGATAAAGAGTAGAGCATACTCATTCTAGTCCGAAACGTAAACATGGAAAGTCTCAATGGAACAGTCTTCTGTTTTACCCATTAAGTTTGCAAAGTGAAACCGCGTGAATATTTACTTTTTTCACACTTGGGTTCACATTTCGTAAAAAATACTGACTTTATCTCCTAAAACGTTCTATGTATATATTACTCACTAGAATGACTGGGCTCTACACTTCATCCCATCAAACATAATGAAATATAAACAAAGTTATGGCAGAAAAAAACCTGGACTGTCTTTTGTAATGGTTTTCTGCCACACGCAGATAACAAAACGTCACGTGGTAGAGACACTGTGGTAGTAAGGAAATACTCCTATAACAGAATTTTTATACTAACAACAGTTTAAAGTTTCTATTTGGCACCAGTAAAACGATAGCTTATACTACAAAAACAACGTGGAATAAACTTGTGATAAGCAGACAAACTAATTGGCTTAATTTGATTTGCTTAAATCATGTAAGTTTTTTGCACACTGGCAGTTATAGGGTAGGATTAAGTTGAACCTTTCCGCTTCATAAAAAGGTGTTTTATCCCATTTTGTCGTCTTTGTAAATTGTTTTGTGACTTCATTTGTAAGTTGTTTTTGTTTTCGAATTATGTTTCAATTTTTATTACTGCTAATTGCCCTATCTAAGAATAATACATGTTATGCGCAAAACACTGATATCATCTAATATAATTCTAACCACACATTCACTATTTGGTAAAAATAATAAACACAAAATTATAATGCAATTTTTGATTTTCAGAAAACTTCCTTTGTCCAGAAAATACAGTCAAATGTCCTGGAAGTTACTGTATTGAACAAAGATTTCTATGTGATGGACAAAGCGAATGTCCTGGAGGAGAAGATGAACAAAATTGTAGTAAGTGATTATTGAACTCAGTACCTATACAGTCTAACTTGCCCGTGCGACCACGTGTATTAAGCGACTTTTGTCTTAAACGACCACTTTAAATTCCCCCCTATATCTTTAATGTATTAAGTGACTTTTGCTCAACGCGACAAGCGACCGCTAATTAGTCACCTAGTTGAGATCAATCTTTTCATTAAACGACCACATTTACTTGTCAAGTAATTGTGTTTTTAGAGAATGCCACCTCGTAATGTCACAAGTGTCAACAATCAAAACACAACAAATAAACGTGTGAAAAACTCTTTTTCCCAAACCATTTTAGCGTATGCAAATGAAATTAAGTATACGCGTGACGTGTATTATCCAATAATATCGGATAAACATTGCAACGCTCAGCTCCCCTACTGAGATGGTGTATACGCTTCGCTTGTTGACATTTAGACTGCATTGAATTGACATTGAACTTGATCAGCAATTTAATTAATCGTAACAATTAGATGTAGTTTGTTTATTTCAAATGAAAAAATGCACAACAGAAAACATCTTCACCAATAGGGTTTTCGTGTTGGAGACAAGGAAAAACAACACAGAAGTTAAAAAATTCTGGAAAAAATGTCAAACATGTACGTAATGGATCAAAGTTGTTTTGTCAATAAATATCAGAAAGTTATTTTTTTACATTTGTATCCATTTAGATTATCGGAGCGTACTAATTATTCATAATTTATATAAAAAAAAGTTGAAAAACATTCCTATCGCATAAGAAAGATGTCATTTATGAATTTTGACTTTTATATCATGCTGTCTGATAAGAGACAGTTTCATTAAGCGACCGTTTTGGGTGTTTCCCTTGCACGGTCGCTTAATACACGTTTGACTGTATTTCCTTTGTTTTGCTAACTGCTCCTTACCGCTGTGGGTTCGAATCCCGCCAGGGACTATGACTTCTGTCATGTAAGGAAGCTATCCAGCTAGCTTACGGAACGTCGGTGGTTCTACTCAGGTGCCCGTTCGTGCCTGAAAAAATGCACGAAAGGGCACTTGAGGTCTTCCTCCACCAGTAAAGCTGGAACGTCGCGATATGACTTATACTGTGTCGGTGTGACGTAAAACCCAAACAAACAAATTTTGTTAACTGACATGTGTGTACGGCCAAAATAATGTTTGGGAATGTGAATGTATTGCCAATGGATTATAGTTGTCGTTCGTTTTCAGCAATTTCGTTTTAACTTTGTAACTTTCAAACCGGTGGAAAGTTATGGAAATGCAGAAATGCTGATGATAATGCGAAAAGATGCAGAAGCAGGTGTGGCCTTTGTCAAATCAAATAGAGAGAAATAGAATCCCTAAAGAAAGTCCAAACGGCAAAATTGAAAATGTTACAGGCTTGGTTTGATTTAGCCTGTTCAGCAAGGTTACACATAGTCATTTAATAGCCTTGTACATGTATACTCTAGTATACAATTAAATTGTCAAAAGAAATTTATAAAGTACAATGATGTTATTTCCATATCTGTGAGTCTGTTACAAAACATAGTTAAAGCATTGCCTTACAAATATTCACCTATTGTTATGCTCCCAAAGAGCTTTGCCTGCCCAGTACATCAAATATCTGTACACACAATTAAATTGTAATGTTAATCACCCAGAGTATATATCCATATTCAAATAGTTCGCTTTAGATTTTTTTGACTTCTAATTTTATTTGTTACGAAATATTATTGTTTTGTTACCGACCTTTGTGTGCCTTAAACAAATATCTACACAATCGCCAAGTATTGATGTTATCCCTATAATTAAAGTGTCTCACTCGATTCTTTTTGTGTTTAATTTCTGATTTTATTTCTTATTGCAGCTTGTATAGACTCAGATAGAGAAGTCATCTTATTTGTGGAAGATCAAGATTTTGAGGCAGGAGAAGCAGCAATGCATTTGGCTAAGCAATTCTTTACAAGCACTCAAAATAGTGTCATAAGATTGTTTTATTTTAAAAGTCTGCATAGATCAATGAAGTTTCACATTACGTACAAGTTGTTAGAAATAAGGGAAGAACGTCTTAATCAAGTAAAAGAATCTGAATGCAAGAAAAAAACATTGGCAAGAGATTTTCTAAAAATGCTGCACTTTTCCAAACCAGAAAAAGGAGCCATTATTGTATTTGAGAATAGTGATGAATCATCAATTGTTGCCGACTTAGCATTGTCCAATCTTTCAGAGCCAGCGTTTGCAATATATCGGGTGATACGAGATTTTAATTCTTCACTTTATAAAGACGATACATACAAATTTGTAAAAGACATTCACATTAGTAAATGGAGTTCCCTGTATTCGACTGGGTTTAGAAGATTTCCAGAAATATGCACAGGTGAGTAAAAGTCATGACATTATATGGATATAAGTGTAAAATATGTATGAAAACATATGATTATATTCGGTTAATGTTAAATCATGCTTAATATATTAAGACAAATTTTGTATTCATTAAACTTTTTAAGACTTGGTGATAGAACTTTCAGCAAATTAAAAGAAAGAAATGAATATTTAGTATTGTTCACCTTCACAATGCAAGCATTTTAACTGTAATGTGATACCAATATAATTGTAACTACGTACTTACAAATAAAAACGATAGATGAAAGTCATTATAACAATAGTGTTTAAATCTATGATATTGATGATTATGTTCCATACATAATTTCAGCTCAAATTTCCTGTGATCAATCCTTCTTTTCCTACATTTTAGAGGCTTCACTCGTTCCATGTGCGGGAAAATACAGATGCTCTTCAAGTAAGCAATGTATACCACTTGAACAAGTGTGTGATAATGTCATTCATTGTAGAAATGGTGACGATGAACGGCTGTGTGATTCTTTGTGTCCACCGAAATGTTATTGTGTTGGGGAGGCAATTAATTGTAGGGCGGCAAACATATCTCTTTCTGATATCTCAGCATTGACCATGCAGGTCAGGAGTGCTGATCTAAGCTTAAATCCAAAAATTACGAAAATTCACAATAATAGTTTACGCTTTCCTTACATGTTCCGTCTCAATTTGTCATCCTGTGACATTCAGGATATTGATAAAAAAGCTTTCCATCACTTACAATATCTTTTGTCATTGGATCTTAGTAGTAATAGAATACGGCGGTTACCTCCTAAGATATTTAGCAAACTTCGTAATCTAACACACTTGAATCTAAATGGAAACTTCGAGTTGACAGAGATTTCGTCGACATCTTTTAAAGGTTTAAAAGCTTTAAGAAGTTTGAAAATTACTGGCACAAAGCTGAAAAAGATAAACTCACACACCTTCTCTGGCTTACAGTTAGACAGTATAGATATTTCTTACAACGAAATTGAGGAAATTGAAGATTATGCTTTCAACAATTCTGTAGTTCATAAAATTAACTTTGAAGGAAATAATGTAATAAGATTTAGAAAGAAAATGTTTGACGGCATCAGATCACTTCGAGAGCTTCACACACCTGCCTTTAAATTCTGTTGCATCCGCCCTTGTTATGTTCCTGAAGAAAATTGCAAACCAGTCAAGAATGAATTTTCATCATGTGAAGACCTCATGAGAAACTCTGTACTTCAAGCAGTTCTATGGATTGTTGGGCTATCTTCATTATGCGGAAACCTCTCGTCAATCATCTACCGTCTTGTCTACGATCGTGAACGGCTTAAGATAGGTTATGGCATATTTGTAACTAACCTTGCAGTCGCAGATTTCTTTATGGGCGTGTACCTGATCATGATTGCAGTTGCTGATTCACTTTTCAGAGACAGGTATTGCTTTCTAACAATCTGATTAAATCAGCTTCTAATTAACGCTGAGCATAACATGCAAGAATAACATAAGAGTATGTCTTAACTTAAGTCAGTTTGTGCTTTCTAAATGATTCCCTCTACAAAAATACGACCTGTCTTTCTTACTAATTTTAAAGGAAACATGTTTATCTTTCTAATTCAATTTGGTTAGTCTGAATAAAAGGGGATCTTGAAAAGGTTCTGACTTCTATAATAACATATACAAAAATGCCAGCTGCTGATTCCGATATGAAGTTTCTACTCATTATGCTGACTCACTCTTCAGACACAATAAATATATAGTCTCTACATGAATGAAGTTGGTAAGAAAAGACTACTATATTTTTATAGTTACTTTTTTCTACACAAAAGCCAGGAAAATGCCTTAATGAAAGCATTTATTTTCGTCTTTTCGGTACCCATATAAGTTAATATATATGAAATTGTGTCCAGTTATGTCCTGTGCAGTTGTAATTATTTATAACTAAATACCTATTTTCAAAGTATTTTTGAGAATATTGAAAAAAATGGTCACCATTGTACAATTATTTTTTACACTTCCGATCATCCATATCCTTTATCTTAAACCGAATTGACATTTATTGAGTCCCCCTCTTTAGAATAGAATTGACTCTATTTTTTCTAACTTTTGTAAAGGAAAGTGTTAATGATAAAAGGATGAGAGACGTAAGTTAAGTACATCTTATTTAAGAATAGCGAATATTTTGTGAAAAATAGAAGAATTTACGATATTTTATTTTGAAAGATTATTATATTATTTATTTTCAGGTACATTTATGAG
>NW_026853378.1:0-4827 GCF_026571515.1 Ruditapes philippinarum
TCATTGTTTGATAATGTAACAACAAATGATACCAGTATAAGCGTCTTTCTTTTTCACGTAGATATCATTTTTGCGCGTAAATTACTTGTTCGGGTGACGTAATGAATTCATCTTATTTATTATTAAGGCATATATTTCGTTAGAACATTTCTGCTTGTTAAACAATACTGCTTACACATAAAAGTACATTGTTACATCAGAATCAGCATCAGACGAGTTTATTGCCATTAAAGCATTTTCTTCTCTTAAAATTGCGTTTTTCATTAGTTTGTACCAATGTTTTTACCTTAGTTTGTTTGGTGTTGTTGTCTTTGGATAGATTGGTTAAAAATTATGTAGATAGTTTTTATCCATAAAATATTTTTTAAATGCATAGTTCAGATCTTTTGAAAAAAAAGTTTATGTTTATTGATAAATACCTGTAGCTCGCTGTGTTCTGAACAGATTTAATAGTGTTGTGTTTTTTCCAGTGTTTGCCTTACATAAATATATGATGTTTCAAGAGATTTCAAAAGATTTTTTAAAAGAATAATTCAATCGTTGGAATGAATGAATGAAATAGACCGTTTCTCCAATATATGCAACTTAGATGGTTGTCAAAGCATACATCAAAGAGATGTGATTTTAGGCATAATGAGTTTGTAAGTTTGATGTTTTTGCGAATTTTGACATCGTCAATCAATTCAAAAAGATTTACAATACTATTTTGATATTAACATGTTTGTAATACTCTATTTCGTGTTACAATTGTAATCATTTAAAGTAAGTTTGAATATAGAAATCAACTTAAGTTTCAATTTAAAAATGGAATAAATTTTATTTGAAAAAATGTAAATACATTTCGACTCAAAAGTTTTCATCAGTTACAATTTGTTTACAGGAAATGACGTCATTGTAATTATCACAGTAGCAATAACAATAAAAATGATAATCTCAATGACTTATATCTTCTTCTGCTTAGAAAGAAGTGAGACATAGATGTTATAGACAACATTCAGTTGTAAGATCTGGCAATTTTGAGATAAACAACCCTTTTCAAATCAATGTGAAAACAGTATGTTAATCTTTTATCATCTGACATAGTATTTGAAGTTAACTTGAGATTTTTCAACAGAGTTTACACAAAAAAAATGAAGAGTGTGTTTGATACAAACTCATACGTCATTTCCGGATCATTTATGGGAAATAAGACACGTTGTAGTTTATAAATATAGTAGTGTTTTCGTACAGTATCATTATAAGGTGCCTTAAAACTAGTAAAGAATACAAACGTGCCTATAATTATTCAATTAAACCACTAAAAAGGAAAAACGATGCAATAAAAAACACCGATCACGACAAAGACATCAAACACAAAACATCAAATAATTATAGTGAAATTTAAACAAGAAATGACAGAAATTACATAAACTTTGTTATTTGCGCGTATAATAATGGTTTCATCAATTTAAAGATTGATATCATTTGAACAAATAGAAACATTAAACTGCATTTACTCTCATCAGATGCAATATAATAACTTGTTTTTTGTCATAAAATTGAAAGCATCCAAAGAATATTACCTACTTAATTTCGAAAATGTCATGTTTTGTGTGTATGAATGTCTTTGATTTGTAAAACAAGTTATTGAGAAGAGTTTGACGATCCATGTTGTATTTCCATAGCACATACTTAAGTTCTGGTGAAGATAAAATATTTTTTTCTTGAGTTTCTACCTCGCCGTGATTTTACTATATTTATTGGTGTTATTTTAACAAGAATACACTGTTTCTCTTCTTTGCAATAGGATATTTGTGTTCATAACACAATTTGTTATGTAGGAAAAAAAATTCCTAAATATTGTACGCCATCAAAATTACTTGTTCTGTTGAAAATCAATTTGTTATGCTTAGATATAAATACGGTTTCTAACATTTTGGCAACATAATTCGAATAATTTCTTATTTTATTGCCCCCAATTTATGACAACTTAAAACCCATTAATATATCATATAATTATTTTGGAATAATTCAAGTTGTACTGGTTAAAAGTAAACTTTATATGGCCAACGTCCTGTGAAAAAGTTTTGTTTGTTTGTTTGTTTGTTTGTTTCATTTTACGCCTTTTCTCAACAGTAGTATTTCAGTCATATAGGCGGGTAGTTTCCTTACCATCGTTCCTGGAGAGTTACATCAGCACTACACTACCTTCCATCGTGCTAAACTACCAAAGGATCTCCCGGGGATTGAGCCCACGCCAGAGAGGTAACTGGATTAGAAGTCATCGACTCTAACCCCTCGACCACGGAGGCGGTTCCTGTGAAAAAGGATAATTCATGTAATGACAGTTAAAACACCTATCAGACCTTAAATCACAGACCTTCACATTCATGCAAGTATATATTTGTTGTATATGAAGATGAGCTGTATATGCTTAATTCAAAATAGAATATATTTTCTGTTCAGTTCATCTTTTGGTTCCTTTATGAAGAAATAAGTACGTATAAGGCAGCGATTACACTTCATTCAATACGATTTGCAAGGTGGAAAAGCATTCTATTTTTCATTACTTTTAAGAACTTAGTTTGAAACCTCATTTATCAAACTCTCCAGGTTTATCAACGCTCGGGTTCACGTGCATCAGATAAAACGTAATTAGGTTATTTCCGTTATCGTAATTGATACATTCGTCTTCTCATCAATGTGCGTGCATTATACGTAAAAAGTAATAGGTTCGAAGACTCTTCAAATATCTTTCTATATCTATCACAGACCTTCATCAATAACCTCGCCGTCTCTAAATTGTATCATTAAAATGTCTCCTTGGCGTAATCCCGTAGACTATTAACATTATTTCTTTGATTTTTATCTTTTATTGAATACATGTATTCAAATGTATGCGACATTTTTGGGAGGCTTGTCCCTTATTTCGATCTTGATAGTATAGATATGGTCTTTGCAATTAACTAAACCTTCATTCAAATGTTGCGATTAAACAAAACTTCATTCAAATCTTTAAAATTTGGTAAGTTCAGTAACCCGAAACTTCTCTTTCAAATGTGAAAACAAGCCCTACTAAATTTCCAATGTTTATTTCAATTATCTCTTGTTATATTTCATGTTCTTTTACATTTAAAAAATATAATACATGTACATTTTGTATGCGGTCATGTCAAACGTGTTCCGGACATTTAAATTTTTTAAGATTTGTATTGTCATCCAATATAAGTCCTTAATGGTATCGATCCATCTTTTAAGAATCAAACATTATATCACAGTTTTAACAACTAAAAGAATAAGTTTATAATTATTGAAATATTTCAAATGACTCCATCCATGTAACAATTTTAATTCGAAATAAAAGATGTGTTGATTCCAAAATGATATGATCATAATAGTTATGCTACTTCCATTATGGTTGTTATCTTTATTTTTATCTTTCCTTCCCGTCTTTAATATTGTCTCTTCACTTTCTACATTTCTATTATATTCCTATCATTAACAGGTGCAAGAATTTCTCAAAGCATGTGGCATGAACTTTGATCAATTTTGATGATGACAAATATATCAATCATCAAACCACCTGAGAAATAAAAACAATCTAAAACATTAAATGAAACATGTCTGTTAGAATTTGTGTTCAAAAAAGGAGCATAATAAAACAATCAACGTAAATTATGAAAATATTCTGATCATGTAATGTTATATATCAATTTATAGATAGATACTTACGTTCTCTTTATATGTCAATGATGATTTGAATATCATGACCTGTTTTAACAATAATGCAAAAAACTTTACCTTTAAACAATATATCCAAATTTCATCAGTCCATGTTGAATGCTAGTAGTATATATATCGTGTAACAGGTTGGACTGCACCAATCCATGTCAATTCAACTAGTGTCATAATTTTTTTTCTCGTGGAAAACTTACCAATGTCTCGAGTTAATAAGGAACAATTAAAATAAGCTAACGGTCATGGTAATATTGAGTTGAGAGTTATGTGGAAAACAATTTACGTTATAATTCTATTATATAAACAGCCTTTTAAAATCATAAATGTTCCATTTGTATGTCTGTACTTTTTTAAATTTGGGGAGGGTGCTTTTATTGGGGGGGGGGGGGGGGCGAGAAGGGTATCGATTCTTTATTCATTTTGTTATTGTATTATATTTGTAACAATTCTTTATGTCTTGTTATTATTTGTCGGGGTGAAATTTTAAGATAAAAATCTACTCTTGATTTGCAATGAAACCAAACACTTTAATGTTTTACATGGTTATATAGACTATGGACCTTATTGTTTCTTACCCATATGTTCAAAAGAGTAATAGACATAACCGTATTTTTTTAAAATTAAATGATAAATGCTTAATCTCTAAATTATAGTCTAGAAAGCTTGTGATAACTATACAACTGAAGCATAATTCCGGAAATTATAAGAATATATGAATGGTAATGTAAAATATACTGTTTTGTTATCATTTTTGTCGCTGGGCGATATAAATCAACGAACTAGATTTACATCAGGAGTATTAACTTATCTTGTTTCATCTAGTATCTAGCAGAATACACCAAACCGGAAAATATATGTAAAGAACGTATATTCATTTAAAATTCATCGAGAGGCAGTTCAATGAAATTTGTATTCAGTAATCATGTTTTGAAGCTTCAAAGTTTCTTTGTATTCCAGTCTTGCATCATACTAAGTTCATATTTAGTTCATTTTAAACAGCGAAAATAGTAAACTACATATTTTTGCGCTTTTACTGATTTGTAGAAAACATTGAGCCGTGTCACGCACAAAAAACCAACATCGGCGTTTGGAATAAATCATAACTCTACT